>NC_041400.2:98855537-99060537 GCF_900747795.2 Erpetoichthys calabaricus | reverse complement strand
GACATTAGTCCTGTTTGCTGAAAGGATGTTATGGAGGAAAAAACTGCAATAGCGCTGTTTCTTCTGAATGTTTATCAGTGATTAGGGATCAGAATGATCAGAATATTCCTGCTTCACAAATAACTGATGTCTGTTTTTATTGTAAAACTGACAAAACCACACACGCACGTACACACACACAACACACGCACACTCAAAGTCACAAATCGTAGGTCGCACACACTACTGATTAAGTGTATCTGTCACGGGCGATCATTTTTTTCACCCCATAAAACGTTAGTTCCTCAAAGATAGAAAGCAGCACGGTGATTTCTATTATTCCTTATTGGCAGCATTTCATTTAATATAATGATATCAAAAATCATACAAAATGGTATAGAATCTGCGTCGTAGACTTATTTTTTGTCATATTTCTTCAAAGAAGTCTTTAATTAGTTTGCTTTAAAAATCTTACGCCACACCTGTGAACCGTTGAAAATCGCTGATCTTAATCAATCAATATATATTTGAACCGGTGCTCTAAAATATCTGTGCCTCGTAGAATTCAGTGTCCCTTCTCTTAGGTGCACTGAGATGTGATTGCTGCGGAACTCCTCTTGTTCGCGTGCCTTTGCGCGCCGCTTGTCTTTTGTTTTAACGCATGCTCTGTGCAAAATGCTGTCATATCTTGTTATTAAACATGCACGCGCAGCGATGTCCTGATGTCTGCGTTCTAAGGCTGCAAGTATATTAAACGCTATTGACGTTTTACCAAGGTGCTCTGTGATTGAGGGCAGACAGTAAACTTTGTTAAAATGATATCGAAAAATACCAGTCGTCAGTTGTATTTTCAGTCGTTTTGGCGTGTTTACTGTTCTGTTACCAAAAAATTCTTCAACGGGGCTCATCAACAAAGAAACATGGATAGTAAGATTTAGTAAAATATCAGTAATAATAATACATTGCTCGACACCCAGTAACACTTTACAGACATTTAAAAGACTGCTCGTTAAAATAAATGTAGCAATCCATTGTCATGCTATAAGTGATAGCTTGCTCTTAAACATTTGCACAGGTGGTTTTTCCTGGGGATAAAAAAGGAAAAAAAAATCCATGGGAAAGGCTTTGTTGTTGAACTCAAATTTCACCTCCGCCATGTGAGTCATTAAAACTATTGGAATGAAAACGCTTGTCTCATCCACATGGTCGGGACGCTCATTTCCATGGCTGCTGCAGAGCCGTAAAATGTGTGTCCTCTGACTGCTGATTAAAAAATGAACACTAGAGAGGTAAAATTATGCAAAATTGATTTTAAAAGGTCGTAGGTATAGTTTTATATATAATCTTCTCCACTATGTGTCTGTATCCTATCCCCTACAGGGAACACTCATTTCCATGGCTGGAGCAGAGCCGCTTGTGTGCACCCTATCTGCTGCTTTCAAAATGAACCCTGGATAAGTAATATTATCTGAAATCCATGGTTAAAGATTGATGAAAGTCTTCTACATCACTTTCAAGTCTACTATGTCCCATTGTCCTCTCCACTCAAAGGGACACTCACTTCTACAGCTGAGCTTTTGCCTCAGAGTTGTGAGCCCCAACTGTTATATGCAGAATGAACATTAGACAGCTCAAAGTGTTATTGGATTGGCTATTTTTTTCATTATATATTAATTTATTTATTCATTCAGCCTCTGTTAAAAAAAGCAAATTTTCTCTTAGAGGACAAATAAAATTCTATCTATCTATCTATCTATCTATCTATCTATCTATCTATCTATCTATCTATCTATCTATCTATCTATCTATCTATCTATGAGATTTTGAAACATTCATATTATTTGTCAAATGAGGTACCAAATATCCACTGATACACATTTGTATGACAAGTCAATTAAAGAGTCCGACAAACAGCAACTGAGATATTGAAACATTTTATTGAATCTGTTCTGACAGTTATAGTCTTTTAATTAAAATAATGATTATAATTATCAGAAAACGTAGCCATTTTAATATCAGCATAAAACCAGGCCAGTAACATCTTTGTGAAATAATATCAGCAGTTTTATAAATTCCAGAATGTACACCGATAGCACTGGCATGAACTTCCTTACAAGTATCCTTTGTCTCCTAAACTCAACAAATAACTTTCATATTCCTCCTGGCCCTGCTAGTCTTTTTGACAATAGTAAAGGTCATCCCCTTGAAAAAATTATATTCACGCACCAATTAATAATATGGTTATAATGTAAAACACTTCAAAGAAACCTGCAAAATGTACATTTTCTTTGTTTAAGTTGACTTCTTCAATGGATCTAACACTTACAACATGGGGCACCACAACACACATACACAAATATCTTTCAGTATTTTTAAAAAATAGCCTTGAAAATTGTTAGTATCTGTTCTCTATCCAAGCCACCCATTTACAAAAAGAGATTTACAGGCTTGGGCCAAAAGATAAAAAATTAGACGGAAAGAAATGCCAGTCTAGTGCTTGCCACACTGACACTCGCTCATACTACTACAGTTTAAAAGTGCCACCCAACCTGATGCCAACTCTTTCAGATGGGTAGTGAAACCTGGAAAATGTATTAATTGGCACAGGAAAAAAGTTTAAAGACTTATTCCAGTGACCAAGTTGGGGATTGTTGATCTGTGAAGTGGCAGTAAAAATAAAAAAATATTTTAAAAATCTGATTACAAAATATATCAAGAAACATCAAAAGGTATATAATGATTAATTTATGAAAGCTCCATAGAATAGTTTCTGTTTTTTCTTTCAACAGTCATGCTAATGTCAGAATTTGTGTGTTTTATTACCTATACTTTGTGCACATATTGAAGCTGTTTTATGGAAAACGCAAGCACATGAGTAAATAATTGTCAGCGGTTACAATTTAAATGTATATTTGCAGTATATACTGTATCATGAAATGCCAAATTAGAAATGAGAAGATGATGAAAAGTTATTTTTTGCTCAATATACTTTAAACAAACTGATCACAAAATTTCCTAATTAATTTGACTTTGTTGGTACCCTAGAGTGGCACATATCTTGGAAGAAGTCCTATCAGGTTTATTTGAATTTTAAAAAAACTAAATAATAATAATAATAATAATAATATCTTACATTTATATAGCATTTCTCTGGCTACTCACAGTGATTTTCATAGACATACTTAAAAAAGACAGTGTAAGCGCTTGATTTTTTTTTTTTTTAATTAGTGGATGAGTGGATGAGTAAGGAACATAGCAGACAAAAAAGTGATATAGAAGACTTCCTTCAATCTTTTGAAATAAATTGTGGACAATTTTGTAATTCCAGTATTAATTTTGCAAGCAGAAGACAGGGGGCACACATTTCTACACCATAGACCAAGCTGTGGAAATGAGTGTCTCTTCTGCTAGACGGGATTAAGAGACACACTCGATATGAAAGTGCTATAAAAGACTGTCTGATAGGCTTATTAAAGAAACTGTGCACAATTTTAACTGCCTGGCGTTCATTTTGTAATGGGCCATGGCAGATGAGGAATGCCACAGACTGCTACAAGTTTTTAAAATACATTTGATGAGTTTTAATCTCCCATGAAAAACGGTGCACAGAACTCCTATGTGTTTTATAGGATAATTGCACCTGCTGTGAAAACAAGATTCCTCTCCAATGTACAGGGGTTAAAGGGTGGTTGTGCTAGGAAATTTATTTATTTATTTATATAGAACTATATTTCATTCCAATAGTTTTAATGACTCACATGGCGGAAGTGAAATTTGAGTTGAACAACAAAGCCTTTCCCATTGATTTTTTTTCCTTTTTTATCCCCAGGAAAAACCACCTGTGCAAATGTTTAAGAGCAAGCTATCACTTATAGCACAATGGATTGCTACATTTATTTTAACAAACTGTCTTTTAAATGTCTTTGTAAAGTGTTACTGGGTGTCGAGTAATGTATTATTATTACTGATATTTTACTAAATCTTACTATCCACATTTCTTTGTTGATGTGCCCCGTTGAAGAATTGTTTGGTAACAGAACAGTAAACACGCCAAAATGACTGAAAATACAACTGACGACTGGTATTTTTTGATATCAGTTCGGATTCAGCGGGTTGGAAAATGGATGGATGGATGGATGGATTTTAACAAAGTTTACTGTCCGCCCTCAATCACAGAGCATCCCAGTAAAACGTGAATAACGTTTAATATACCTGCACCCTTAGAATGCAGACATCAGGACATCGCTGCGCGTGCATGTTTAATAACAAGATATGACAGCATTTTGCACAGAGCATGCGTTAAAACAAATTGATTAAGATCAGCGATTTTCAACGGTTCACATGTGTGCCGTAAGATTTTTTAAAGCAAACTAATTAAAAACACAAATAAGACTACGACGCAGATTCTATACCATTTTATATGATTTGTATATCATTATTTTAATAATATACATACACTATATGTGGACTATAAAGCAATACATGTATAATTTCGTGCATTTTAACCAGTTTACATCTCTCAACTTGTTAAAAATTTGTATGTAATCAATTTATATGAACCTTTACTTCAATAATATACACATTATGTTTGTATTGCGTGCGCACCTTACTGTGTAATTATTTCAATGAACTTGTGGTATTGTTGAGCCCATAGTGTCCCTATTTATACTCCACTACGCAGCGGCTGAATTTGATCACGCATTCACACGTATAATAATAATAATAATTCCTTACGTTTCATAGCGCCTTTCTTACTACTCAAAGCAATTTGTAAAAATAAATAAATAAATAAAATAACAGAAAGGAAGCCCCCCGGACACAAACCAGTGATCATTTAGCTGTGAGTTAGCATTTTACTCCTACCACCACCTTTTCATGTTAGATACGCCGCATTATAATTTTGAGCACTATTTTTTATTTTAAACTGTCATAAATAAATTATATCAAAAAGGTTTTTTAAAAAGCCAATTCAAAGCAAAGAGGGTAAGTAATAACTGTTTTCTTTTGTAAGTCAATCAAAAATGCTTAAGCCTTTTTTTAAGAACATCGTCCTGTCAAAATAAGAGACTCTTTCGCCTGGTCGACGTGAATCATCTTTAAATGAAATACTGCCAATAACGAATACTGTAATAGAAATCACCTTGCTGCTTTCTAACTTTGACGAACTAAAGTTTTATTAGGTGAAAAAAATGATCGCCCGTGACAGATACACTTAATCAGTTGTGTGTGAGACCTACGATTTGTGACTTTGAGTGTGTGTGTGTTGTGTGTGTGTACGTGCGTGTGTGTGGTTTTGTCAGTTTTACAATAAAAACAGACATCAGTTATTTGTGAAGCAGGAATATTCTGATCATTCTGATCCTTGCTCACTGATAAACATTCAGAAGAAACAGCGCTATTGCAGTGTTTTCCTCCATAACATCCTTTCAGCAAACAGGACTAATGTCCCTGCTGAAACAGATCGCCCTTTAATGACATGCTGCCAATACGGAATACTGTAACAGAAATCACCGGGCGGCTTTCGGTTAATGATAAACCAGCGTCTCTTGATGATCGCCCCTGACACATACACATAATCAGTAGTATGTGGGACCCACGATTTGTGAGTTTAAGTGTGTGCGCGTGCGTGTACGTGCGTGTGTGTGCACGTGTGTTGTTTTGTCAGTTTTACTATAAAAACAGTTAAACGTCAGTTATTTGTGAAGCAGGAATATTCTGGTCATTTTGATCCGTGATCAACATTTTAAAGAAACAAAGCAACTCCAGTGTTTTCCTCCATAACATCCTTTCAGCAAATGGGACTAAGTTCCTTGCTGAAGCATATATATCTGTGTGTATATATATATATATATATATATATATATATATATATATATATATATATATATATATAGCAAAATACCCGCGCTTCGCAGCGGAGAAGTAGTGTGTTATAATATATGTGTATGTGTATATATATATGACAGCAACACCAACACTTATAACAATGACAACACAATTACATTGACAATCATGTTACGTTATTTTTAAAATGTTTCCTTTACTTTTTCATAACCTCTTTAACACACTACTTCTCCGCTGCGAAGCGCGGGTATTTTGCTAGTATATATATATATATATATATATATATATATATATATATATATATATATACACATACATATACACACATACATGCAGTTTCAATAACATAGAAATCAATATAAACAACATTAACATCATTATCATATGAGAATATGAAGTAATATATAAGAAGCACATTTCATATGAATATAAATTATTAAACAGTAAAATCTTCTTCTGTAATGTGCTACCGTGGCTATTCGTTTGTCTGTCCAGGATTTTAAATCACCTGTAGCTCGCAAACCGTTTCACCTATTGACTTGAAATCTGGTACACATATAGAACGTCACGTCTACTATCCGCTTTATGGGTGATGATTGTATTACTCTTTTTATCCATCCATCCATCTATTTTCCAACCCGCTGAATCCGAACACAGGGTCACGATGGTCTGCTGGAGCCAATCCCAGCCAACACAGGGCACAAGGCAGGAAACAATCCTGGGTTTTTATCTTTATTTTATTGTAGAATCAACTCCTATCTGCGCACACCAGGGCGGCCGTGGGCGGATGCGTATGGTGTATTCACTCCACGTTATCGTGCATTACGCTGTCACTGGTATTTTGATAAAAGAATTTGAACAACATATAAGAAGCGTATAAATTATTAAACAGTAAAACATTAACATTTAAGAAGTAAAGTTACATTAAGTACTACTGCAGTGCCTTTGGGTATACCTCATTTTTTGTTTGCTCATTACATGCTTAAATGTATACATTTTTTGGTGCACCTACCCGAGAACACGCGACATATAACCGAGCGTGGGAGAAGCATGGATTTTAAACACGCGTTGAGTTCATCTGCTGGTCTCCCTCGTGAAATAACTGGTAATGTTTGACTAAAATCTACAGCGAGTAAAACGACATTACCTCCTATTTTTTTTTTTTACGATCTCTGAGATCTTGCTTTTTTCGGTTCAAGGCTTCATAAGCTCTTTTATGTTCTATGGTGTACTTATCCCAAGCCATCATCTTTGAATGTTGCAAGACTTTTGCCTTGTATGTAGATCGGGGTAATTACATTCATTGCATTCCTAGTCTGAATTACAATCCGATTGTATGGGTGGTTACCTGGCACTATAGGGTTGCTACCCGTCCTTTAAAATACGGAATCGTCCCGTATTTGAGAATGAAATTGCGCGTCCCGTTTTGAATCAATACGGGACGGAATTTGTCCCATATTTTTTTTATCATTTTTTTTAAAGCAGCCTCTCATGCAAATCATCCCACACGCATTTTATGAAGATGCCTCCTTTCCTACTTTTGATTGGGTAATACTTGATGCCATCGTTAGTTTGATTGGTCTTTTTAACTGTCCAGTGAGGAGGGTGGGTCTTTTAAGTAGAGTCTGCAAACTGTTGGCACTGGGATGTGGCACCCACTGCAGTATGCGTCCCTTATTTTTTTGTATTAAAAGTGGTAACCCTACCTGGCAGGTAAAACTTATGTTTGGTCATGAAGTCGTCTAAAATCAGCCATGTGCCCTCTTTTAATTGTGAGAAGCAGATATATATAGCCAAATTCTCGCGCTTCGTTGCTGCAAAGTACTGCTTTTAATTTTTTAAGAAGAAAGTAAAACCTTTTTAAACGGATCGAAAATATACCAATAACAATTTGTTAAGGATCTGTTTTTTTGTGAACCTCGCTTTTCACAACTGTCCCGCTACGGCGTGTGTTTCGTTTATTTGACAGTATGTAGATCGTGGTAATTAAATTCATGGCATTCGTTTTCTGAATCACAATCTGACTGTATGGATGGTTACCTGCCAGGTTACGCTTGTGGTTGGTCAGGAAGTCGCCTTACATCCGCCACGTGCCCTCTTTCTGTTCCCAGAAGCTGATCATAGAATGGTTTTAATAGTTTACTTTCAAATAATGCAAAGAGTATGCGACACGTGTTTCTCCTTAATTCTGGGCTCATCAGGCATACACACTCACTGCATCCCCTCTCGAGAATCGAATATCATCAGCGCCAGAGTTGAAGCCCCTAACGTTGCGGTCAGCAAGTGGGCTAACATCCGCCATGTGCTGTCTTTCAGTTGCGAGAGGCAGATCATAGAATGGTTGAAACTGTTGCCCCTAACGTTGCGCTACGGCGTGTGGTTCGTTTATACCTCGTGTCTTCTCATTAAACTTTTATCTCGCGAATATGTTATTGCAATCCGCAGCCGGAGCGTTTCTATAAACTTAATTTAAACTTACGTTTTACACCGTGCTTTGTTTCCCTTATGAACATGCTTGTATGCTTCACTCGCTCCCTTCTCAATTGTTTAATGAATTTTTTGTTCTTCGCTGTTTGCGGCTCCTCCTTCATTTGTCCCTACTGCGTTCACAGTCTTTTCACGTGATTACGTGGGAGGCGTGATGACGTGACACTCAACTCCTCCTCCCACGGCCATCGAGCTGCCGTCCATTACAGTATATTGTGAAAAAAGAGGTTCCAGTTATGACCATTACGCGTTGAATTTCGAAATGAAACCTGCCTAACTTTTGTAAGTAAGCTGTAAGGAATCAGCCTGCCAAATTTCAGCCTTCCACCTACACAGGAAGTTGCAGAATTAGTGATGAGTCAGTCAGTCAGTCAGTCAGTCAGTCAGTCAGTCAATCAGTCAGTCAGTCAGTCAGTGAGTCAGTGAGGGCTTTGCCTTTTATTAGTATAGATGACATCCTTCACATATTCTACAACTCTACGGTGGGAAGTGCGATTTTCTATGCTGTGGTGTGCTGGGCCATTAACATCACTTCAAGATAGCCTCACCAAATCAAAAAACTAATTAAAAAGGCAGGCTCAGTTATGAAATGTACTGTCAATCCTACTCACACGTGTGATGGTAGAAATTGGTAAATAAATATCTATCAATCTATTTAACAAATTGCTGTAAAACCCCAAATTTCACCCTGAGGACAAATAAAGTTCTATCTACCTATCTAAAATACTTTTGATCAACAGAATAGTGCAACGACCACCACTGTAAAAATAATAAAAGTTAACATCTGTAACCTGTAAGCAGGCAGTTGCATTAAAACTAGCCGATGTAACACCTGAAGCTGGTGCGATCCTTCCCGTTGGAAAGGTGTTTCTTTACTGTTCAAAAACATAAAATAAGCAGAGCTCTATTGAATGGAAACATATTTAATGTAATATTAAATTTGTTGCAAGCGTAGCAATATCAGAGTTTAAAAAATTAACTGACATATTTTTTAAATCTTTATGATCAAACAAAAAGGTATTTGTCACACACATTTTATATATATATATATATATATATATATATATATATATATATATATATATATATATACACATACATTGTATATATAACAAGGGAGCTTCTTATATGTATATATATGTACATATGTATATATGTAGATGTGTAAATTTGTATATGTATATATATGTATATGTGTATATGTGGATGTGTATATGTATTTCTACCATCCGGCGCCGCCGAGAGTGGCAGCCTTTTCAGCAGCTCCGTGTAGGACTATATGTGTATGTGTATTTTTCTACTTTTATTTTTCTATTTTTATTTATTGATCACACCTACCACTTTATTTTATGTGGATTTGTTCCCTGGACACACTTACTTTTACAACGTGGGCATGGATTTTTAAACGCCGAGACTCGCCTATTCAAGTACTCAACTTCGAGCGCTGAGAACAAATGCCAGTGCCGGTGTGGTTCCCTATTTACCTGACGAGGCAAGAAGGCGGTATTGTGGCAGCAGAGCCGGCACTAAGCTAAAAATGAAGTGGCTTGCGAGAAAGTGGCGTTTTAAGCCTTCGGTGCCTTCTGTTATTCTGGGAAATGTGAACTCAATCTCAAATAAGATCGACGAACTGGCTGCGCTGGTGAAAAATGTCAGAACCTACAGAGAATGCAGTTTGTTGTGTTTCTGCGAAACGTGGCTAACTAACACCATCCCAGATGCTAATGTGGAGCTACCCAGGTTTAGCACAGTTAGAGCGGACAGAGACGCAAGTACCTGTGGGAAGCACAAAGGAGGAGGACTCGCTCTCTATGTTAATACACGGTGGTGTAACTCTGGACATGTTAAAGTCAAAATCTCCACTTGCTGCAGGGACATCGAACTGTTGGCCGTAAGTCTGCGTCCCTATTACTTGCCCAGAGAGTTTGGACACGTCATTGTTGTCATCGTGTATATTCCTCCTCGGGCGGACGTGGAGATAGCGAGTGACATCATCCATTCTGCTGTTGCTAAGTTACAAACGCAGCACCCCGAGGCACTTGTGCTAATCGCTGGAGACTTTAACCATGTGACGCTGGACAAAACATTACCTGCATTCTCCCAGTATGTGGACTGCAACACCCGGGGAAATAAGACTATTGATTTACTGTATGCAAACGTTAAAGACGCATACAGTGCCACCCCGCTGCCTGCGCTTGGGAAAGGAGATCATAACCTGGTTCTGGTTCAGCCTCACTACAAACCAAAAGTGAGAGTCCTACCTGTAACCATATGATCATTCAGGAAGTGGACCCCTGAGGCTGAGAATGCTCTGAGACAATGTTTTGGAACTACAGACTGGGATATCCTGCAGGGATCACATAGGGAGAACATTGAGGAGGTTGTTGACTGCACTACTGACTACATCAACTTCTGTATGGACACTGTAGTTCCAGTAAGAACTGTATGCTGCTATGCTAACAACAAGCCATGGATTACAAGTGACATCAAGGGCCTTTTGAACCAGAAGAAAAGGGCCTTTAAAGACGGTGATCAGCATGAGCTCAAGCGCGTGCAGAAGGAACTCCGAGTCCAGCTCAGGGCGGCGAAAGAGCAGTACAGGAGAAAGCTGGAGCAGAAGTTGCAGAACAACAGCATGAAGGAAGTGTGGGATGGGATGAAGATCATCACTGGCTGCAGCTCAAAGCGGGGGTACCACCATCGAGAGAGACGTGAAGAGAGCAAACCAAATGAACATCTTCTTTAACAGGTTTGACCACCCTAACCCACTCTCACCTCGGAGTACTGCACTCTCTACACATCCTTCTGCTGATACCAACATAGGAGAGACATCCCCACCCACAATTACAGCAGCGCAAGTGAGCAGAGAGCTGAGGAAACTTCGTGCCAGCAAAGCAGCAGGTCCAGATGGAGTATCGCCACGACTGCTGAAGGTCTGTGCATCAGAGCTGGGGGGTCCTGTACAGCGCATCTTCATACCTGAGCCTGGAACAGGGGAAAGTCCCGAGGCTTTGGAAAACATCTTGCATCACCCCAGTCCCAAAGGTATCACGTCCTGGTGAGCTGAATGACTTCCGGCCTGTCGCTCTAACATCACATGTGATGAAGACCATGGAGCGGCTGCTGCTTCACCACCTGAGGCCACAGGTCCAACACGCCCTCGACCCTCTGCAGTGCGCATACCAGGAGAAGGTGGGAGCGGAAGATGCCATCATCTATATGCTACATCGATCCCTCTCCCACTTGGACAGAGGCAGTGGCGTTGTAAGAATTATGTTTCTAGACTTCTCTAGCGCCTTCAACACCATCCAACCTCTGCTCCTTAGGAACAAGCTGACAGAGATGGGAGTAGATTCATACCTGGTGGCATGGATCGTGGACTATCTTACAAACAGACCTCAGTATGTGCGTCTCGGGAATTGCAGATCTGACATTGTGGTCAGCAACACAGGAGCGCCGCAGGGGACTGCACTTTCTCCGGTCCTGTTCAGCCTATATACATCGGACTTCCAATATAACTCGGAGTCCTGCCACGTGCAAAAGTTTGCTGACGACACTGCTATCGTGGGCTGCATCAGGAGTGGGCAGGAGGAGGAGTATAGAAACCTCATCAAGGACTTTGTTAAATGGTGCGACTTAAACCACCTACAACTGAACACCAGCAAAACCAAGGAACTGGTGGTGGATTTTAGGAGACCCAGGCCCCTCATGGACCCCGTGATCATCACAGGTGACTGTGTGCAGAGGGTGCAGACCTATAAATACCTGGGAGTGCAGCTGGACGATAAATTGGACTGGACTGCCAATACTGATTCTCTTTGCAAGAAAGGACAGAGCCGCCTGTACTTCCTTAGAAGACTGGCATCCTTCAACATCTGCAGTAAGATGCTGCAGATGTTCTATCAGATGGTTGTGGCGTGTGCCCTCTTCTACGCAGTGGTGTGCTGGGGAGGCAGCATTAAGAAGAAGGATGCCTCACGCCTGGACAAACTGGTGAGGAAGGCAGGCTCTATTGTTGGCATAGAGCTGGACGGTTTGACATCCGTAGCAGAGCAACGGGCACTCAGCAGACTCCTATCAATTATGGAGAATCCACTACATCCATTAAACAGTGTCATCTCCAGACGGAGGAGCAGTTTCAGCGACAGACTGCTGTCACTGTCCTGCTCCACTGACAGACTGAGAAGATCATTCCTCTCCCAAACTATGCGACTCTTCAATTCCACCAGAGGGGGTAAACGTTGAACATTATTCAAGTTATTGTCTGTTTTTTACCTGCATTTTTTATTACTCTTTAATTTAATATTTTTTGCTGCTGGAGTATGTGAATTTCCCCCTGGGATTAATAAAGTATCTATCTATCTATCTATCTATCTATCTATCTATCTATCTATCTATCTATATGTAGATATGTGTATATGTAGATATGTATATGTATATATATGTTTACATAACCTCTTTAACACACTACTTCTCCGCTGCGAAGCGCGGGTATTTTGCTAGTACAGTATATATATATATATATATATATATATATATATATATATATATATATACACATACATTGTATATATAACAAGGGAGCTTCTGCTGTCAATAACATGTTACAGCTGGCAGTAAGATGAGGTCAGACCTGCTTAGTTCTTCCGCAGGTTTACATTTAAAGGCATTTAAAAAGCGCAGGTTCAAAACATGCTAAAAGTTGTTTTTGTTCGTTCCGATGTTCCCCTGTTAGAAACAGAATGATGAGTTAATTGGGGTGTTGGTATTAGACTGAACCATTTTTCTCGCTGAAATCATAAACATTTATCAGGATGATGTAACTAACCTCAGTACAGTGACGTGCACGAATTCCATCAGTATATCAACGTCTTGAAAAAAACCCACTTTAGTTTTAATTATCATCGGCGCGTTTATTTATTTCAATGTATGGAAAAAAAAACTTCCAGTAGTCTCGTGTACGGATATATGTACAACGCTATTTACAGCACTAACTTTTATAACAGTAATAATACTTTTTCCCAAAAAAAAGTTCCCCTAAAGCTACCTATGTATGTTTATTAAAATATGTACTGTCCCCTTTTCATATTTAAACATACCACTCCCTTCTTTTACCATACATCAGAGCTTTGTCATATTTAACGCCCACTTTTCCACGCTGCTGAGAGATGTGTATTCGATGAAAACACTTCTTGGACCATCTCGGCCACCGTAACCTCTCATTTTGGGAGAGAAGGGCGTAACGACAGGATGCTTCTGTATATAATGTTTAAATAAAGCTGTATTGAAAGGACTCTCCCATTATTTTCAGTTTTAATATTCAAGATGAGTAGAAAGAATTTTAATTAATTGTTAAGAAAGAATTATAATTAATTAAAATATATTGTATTTTTGAAGTTCGACAAGCTGAACGTTTACATACTGTTTTGAAAGACGAAACATTAAATATATTTCCCTCCCCAAACCTCACCCCCTCCTTCGGCTCCACTGTGGGTTGAACTTAGCAAAACTGCCCAATAGAGTGTAACGGCACGGTTTTGAAAAAGCGTTAGGAGAGGCTTGTATTTTTCTTTGCAGGCGGAGTGGAAGATTTTTTTTGTAATTTTGTATTAAGAAAATTAAAATGACTGAAGAAAGTTCTGTTAAGGTCTGTGTAAGGGTTCGCCCTGTAATTTCGAGGTATGTTGGTTAAAGTATGAAATAACTGTTCAAAGTCGAACTATTTCATGACTGTTTTCAGCTAATGGTATGCCTAAGCTATCGCTGTTGGAGAGGATTTTTTAAAAATGTACTTTGTTTGAGTAGAAGCGTACCTTGACAGCAATTGAGAAGAACTCATTACGTTTATTTTACATACTTTTTATGATTTGTTCTTTGAAAAGGGAGATGGAAGTGGATAGCTCTGTCACTTTGTACTGGAAAGATGAAGAGCATTGTGTTTCACAAAATGATGCCACGAAATCTTTCACATTTGGTAAGTTGAGTCAATCGTTGTTGGTTTATGTAATACATCATACGTCTTACAGAGCTAATTCATGTTTCTGATTTACAGATCGAGTGTTCAGTGCTCAAGAAAACACTCTTACAGTCTATCAGCAGATCGCTCACCCTGTTGTGGTTTCTGCTCTAGAGGGTTATAATGGTGAGTTAAACGAAATACTATTCATCTTTACACCTTTTGTTTTAGTTTCGACAATGTGTTACACATGTAAGTGAAAGGCCATATTTCCAGTGTATGTATACTATATACATGTGTATATGTATGTATGTGTGTGTGTGTGTGTATAAAAAAATACATATATATGTATTACAGTAAAGTAGGTGTCTATAGTATTTATAGTATTTTTTTAAACATTGTGCCGCTTAAGTTGTTTTTTTTATTACCTTTCAGGAACAGTTTTTGCTTATGGCCAGACATCATCAGGAAAGACATTTACAATGATGGGTGATGATGCTTCATATGGAATCATCCAACTGGCAATTAATGATATATTTAAATGTATTGATCAGGTGAGCTATTATTGTTTCTATTCCAAAAAATTTAGAACTCAATTTTTTCCTCTGTTTTTGTACAGAGAGAGGAAAGGAGTAAGAAATACCCTTAATAAAGTGCTTCAAATACAAAAATTGGTTGGTTTTAGGTATACAATAATGTTAATAAGTGAAATGGAATAATAGGTTAAGCCAGGTGAATGCTATATTATTTTCATCACACACACACACACCTTATACAAATCTTTGAAGGCTTTGTTGATTTTCATAAAGCATTCAAGTCAGTTGATACCCTGTGGGATATCCTCTGACTTCATGGGAATCCCCAACCAAAGTTGCTGGATATCATGGCCAGCCTGTACGCTGGTATTGTGAATGCTGTGCAGAGTGGAGGCAGAACCTCTGTTTTTCCCAGTTGATTCTGGGGTTTGTCGGGGTGTGTTCTTGCTCCTACTTTGTTCGATGCTTTCATGGGCTGGGTGTTGGGCAGGGTTGTAGTCCTCTTGTTGTAGACCACTTAGGCAAACTACAGTGAGTCCATCAGGGAAAGACTGGAATGGAGGATGCAATTATCTATCTGCCCCACAAGGTGTATTCCTACCTGAACAAAGCTGGCAGCATTGTGAGGACTGTTTTTTGACTTATTCAGCACTTTCACTATCGTCCAGCCAACGCTTTTTAAGAGGTAAACTCAGAGATATGTAGGTGGATGAGACTATGGTGTCTTGGATAATGGACCATCAGTCAGGCATTCCACAGTTTGTGAGACTCAAGGACTGTGTTTCTAATATGGATGTGGGAAGCACTGGAGCAACACAAGGAACAGTCTTGTCTCCTTCACTTTGTACACCTCAGACTATAAATATTTAACACCAAGTCTTGTCACTTGCAGAATTTGTGAGATGATTCTGCCCTTATGGGGTGTACTGATATATGGAATGAGACAGAGTGGAAAAGTTTGTTTCTTAGAGCAAAGAGAATTGCCTGCATCTTGCCAACACAACCAATGAGCTGGTTATTTACTTTCCCTGCCCCAAAGAGCCTCTGTGTCCAGTCATTATTCAGGGAGTGGATGTAGAGGTGATCCGCTCCAAGTACTTGGGGGTCCACATTAATGACAGGTTGGACTGATCTCAGAACACAGAGGTACTTCTGTATATAAGAGAGGGCAGAGCAGGCTTTTTTTTTCCTTAGGAGGCAATGTAACTTTAATGTGGCAATTGCAATACTTCATATCTTCTGTAACTCTATGGTGGCCAGTGCGATTTTTCTGTGCGATGGTGTGCTAGGATGGTAACATCACTTCGAGAAAGGCCAACCGAATCAATAGGCTAATTAAAATGACAAGCTCGGTTAAAGGACACACTGTGGACCCCCTAGTGGTCATAGCGACGGAGAGAAAGAAAACAAAACTTTGTGCACATCCTCTCTGTGACACACTAACGCAGAGTACTTTCAACCAACAAATCATTGAACAGAAGTGAGTCAAACGGTACTGGGGCTCCTTTATACCAACAGCAATAAATCTGCATAATGTGTGTCAGTGACAGCCAAGTCAGAACTTTCCTTTCTTTTGAATATTTCTTGCTTTACAGTAATTCTAGTGTGTGTTCAGACCCAAGTGTGGGTGGGTGTGTGTGTGTGTATATATGTATTTACTAATTATCTACCTATTTATGTATTTATTTAAAGAGATTCTGTAAAAAGCAAAAGTTCTCCCTGGGGACAATTATCTAAATCTAGTTTTTGCTGGATTATAGTGTGCCAAAAATATTGCAATATAATCAATTATAAAAAGGCATTTTAAGCAATACCAAGTGTTATAATTTGTGGTCTTTCTTGTTTTGTACTGTTTGCCTAATTCAGTGTATATGGTTTGCAGCTTATGTTTGTGAATAGCCTATTTAATTTTTTAGCGAAGCTTAATGGGTCTGATATTTGGAGTGCAATTTTGACTATCGGAGTACAAGATTAATTTTTGTAAATTTAAAATTTTAAGACATCTAGCATATTTGGTCTTCATATTTAATAGATGTTTTAATGTGTGTTCACTACAATTTCTAGACACCTCAGAGAGAATTTCTTCTTCGTATCTCTTACATGGAAATTTATAATGAAACAATCACAGATCTCCTGTGTGACAGTAGAAAAAAGAAGCCTTTAGAAATTCGTGAGGATATTCATGTAAGTAATTGCTTTTAGCTATTGTGGTCAATGTGGATTTTTTTTTGCCATTTTTGTATGGTTCTGTGTGTTTTATCTGTTAAATAGAAATGTGCTCATTATTGCAGTATTTATAGTAAAGTGTGTTTTCTTTTATGAAAATAGTTTATCTGTAATGGTAATGTTTCTTGTTATAAGTATTACAATTAATCTTTTAAAATGCAGGTTTAACTTCAGAATAGGCCAGAATATACTGACTGGACATAGATTTACCATAGCCGCATGAAATGGCAAATGGTTATTTGTGAAAGTGATCAAATGAGCAGAATTTCTGATTGTATGTCTTTTAGTCAAACACTTAATCTATTGTTGTACTAAAATTGTGTATTGTGATTTTTACGAGAAAAAAAAAAAAATTGAGCAACTATTTCACTAGTATTCCTTTTTGGTTGACACTGAAAGCAAATGGAGAAGGTATAACCTGTTTTACAATATTATGAATGAGAATTTCATTAAAATTTATATGAACATTAGCTTTTCTCGTCTTTTGCAAGGAAAAAAATGGAAACATTTCCTGATAGTTGCAAGGAGGTGGGGTCAGGGTGAATTCTTTATTCTAAACTTGTTTATTGTCATTAGAGTTACTCATGTTCTGTGGAGCATTGTGAGTCATTTAGAGATGCTAGTTTATCAAATGTAGGTGGGAAAACTGTCTACCAAATATTCATACACTACTAGAAAATGTGACAACTCCACTCTTCCAATTCTTGGATCACAGTTTGAACCTAAGATTATGGAGCTGTAAGGCAGTAGTACTACCCACCATATCACATCATGAAATTAACCCATCTATCTCAAAGTAACATTCTTAACAAATGCTGAACAAATAAAAATATATATTTTTAGTTAGATTGGCTGCTAAATCTTTTGATGATCACCTATGATGAGCTTGACAGTCTTATCTTGAAAATGTTTTAATTGCTCCTATAATTGTTAACTTGGGGGTGGAGCTTAAAAAGGCCACAGTAACTGCTGACATTTCTTTAATGTTGTCCCGGAAATTTAATAAATTCCCAGAAATTAATACATTTAAAAAGGTACTTACTTCTGTGAATATGGTTAGGTGCACTGGAGTTTCCTAAGAGAAAGAAGGTGGAAACAACGTAATTTACCCTGTTGTGAAGAATTCTTTATTGCTTTGTTATGGTAACCAGAAGGCAATTAACCATAAGCTGAAAATATGATAAATATTGGGGCCATTTTTAACATGTGTGCAAATAAACGTTCAAAAGGAGAGGTGTGTGTCTGGGGAGTTTAAGAAACTATCAGTTTTTTGTTTTTGTTTTTTTGTTTGTTTTTTTTTTGCTCAGAATATTAAAAACAGGTACTTAAAGCAATTCTCTGCCCAAATTTTGTTTTGTTTTTTTTATTTTTTGTTGTTTACCCCATGTAGTTTGTAGTGGTGGCCAAGAAAAAATTCTAATCGCATGATTTTGTGGAGAAAGTACATAACAGATTCAAACTGAGCAAGACCCAACAGTTACCTACTCTGGACAACAATAAATGATGTGGAAATGTCCATGTGGAAAAAAGAAGAAAAATTCTCATGTAACTTGAGAAATCCACTTGCCTGTTATCCATTCTTATGCTTATTTTTTACTAAGATGATTTTATTATTCCGCAAAACTCTGCGTACAAGATAAACAGGAACTACACATTCCCATAATAATGTGTGTACACCATAATCATAAAACTCCTCACAGTGATGATATCCTTAAAATGATTTATTAGAGTGCCCTGTTTATTGTCAATATTCTTAGCAATCACCTTGAATTAATATATATATACGTCAGGTGTTTCTGCTGCTTTTGGCAAAAGTATGCAGTAGTTCTTCTCAGTGTTAAATATATGTTTTATACACTTTCATATAAATGTAAGATGCTGCTTCTAGTCTTGGACTGCATTAATAGAAGAAACATAATTGAAGTTCTGTTAAATATAAGAATATTAACTTTTTTCTCTCCAGTTAACACTTGTACTCAAATGTTTATAAAGTTGTATTGTGTCTTGCTTGACCTATACAAACGTGAGGTAGTTCTGCGTACAAATGTGACTATGAACTAATTTATGCAATATTATTGGCCAACTCTCTATATTTGGTTCTAAATCCTGGTTGATAAATGATTATCTCTTTATCTATTTAATCCTTTAGAGAAAAGTTTATGTTGCTGATTTAACAGAAGAGGTTGTGATGTGTCCTAAACATGTCCTTGAGTGGATTAAAAAAGGAGAAAGTAAGAAGTTTTAAATTGGTTTCTCGTTTTCATTACTGAAGAGTAGAGCCATGTTTACTATACAAATCCTTCTTGAAAAGCTGTTCGGTGTACTGAAAAAAATGCTCTAGGCTAATTTTCAAGACATTTTTCTTTCCTTTAAATGATGTAGATAGAATGTGTTCTTTTATGTGTGTGTGTGTGGTTTGTTTTTTTTTTTTGTTTTTTTTTTATAAACCGTTTTAAAAATGTACCATCTAGATACTGTCCTCAATTTCTATTGAACAATAGTATGTTAAAGAAATTCTTGTTAAAAAGCTCACTTATTTTAACAGTGGAATTTAAATTAATGCTAGATGTTGATTGTTTTTATTTATTTCCAAAGAAAATCGCCATTATGGATATACCAAAATGAATGAACGGAGTAGTCGATCTCATACAATTTTCCGTATGGTAAGAAGTTGATCAATACGTAAATGTTATTAATTAATCTAAGACTGCATTAGTAATTGAAAGATTATTTTCTTAGATCCTGGAAAGCAGAGAAAAAAGTGACAGTGATGCAGAGAATGGTGCTGTTATGGTGTCACATCTGGTAAGTAGAATCATTTAGGAAATAACTGGTTGACCATTTCGTTTTTGTAGCCTAGTTTACCTAGGTTGGCTGGTTGCCCCTACAGTTCTTTCCTTTTCTGGATGTTTCAATTTAATGATCATATTTTGTCCATCAACTGTTTCTTATCTCATGTCTTAATGCCCCCACTTAGTTTATCTCGCTTCTAAACTTGTCTTCGTACCTTTTTAACAACCTTGAATTCCATACATGTAATTCTGCTCGTTGTTTAACTTAGTAGCTTTGTCGTGCTCCCTTATAATATAAACCTTCAAACGTTGTTTGTATAAAAGTATACTTTTATTGCGGAAGAATGTATTAAATCCCAATGTTTCAGTTCACATCTTGAAGCAGTATTAATTTTAGGCTTTGATGCTAATGCAGTGATGAGATTATTAGTTTTTAGCTTCGAGTTAAACTTTAAATCCCCTTTAAATAATGTTTACTTAATATCACTATAATAGTGTCATGTAATGCAGAACTCTGTTCCACACCACTGTGCCATCCTAGTACATGTAAATGCTTTCCACGGTTCATGCTGTATGTAGTTCACAATATTTCTTTTCAGTTCTTTTCTTGTTTATAATAAGTTAAAGTAATACACAATGCAGTGTTAGAACTTTATTGCTTGGCTAGGAGTTTTAGAGTAAACCCATATTAATATTTTAAAAATAAAAACAAATACTCTTTCAAATTCCCTGTGAACGTACAACTGGTAGTAAACTCAAAAAAAGTCTTGAATGAATGAAGTAAAAACTAACCTGTGAAGCCACCTTTAGTTCAGTTTGTTTTCTATTTCTGTATCATATGTACATAGTTCTTATTGCAAGGTTAGGATTTACGGTTTCCTCTACTTTATTTTACCTTTTAATCATTTTTTCATATTGTAAGGTTATTTGGGGTTTATTTCGGTTCTTATTTGTTCCAATTTTAGTTCTCCAATTTTTCTGAGGTAAACTGTTTCTGTACATTAGGCCTGTTTCAAGTTATCACTTTTGAACTAAACTCTCACACATATTAACAGTACAAGAATAAATATCAAAGAATTAGCTTCAGTCAAGTTTAAATGTAACATTTTTACAGGATGAAATGATATTTATACCCAAAATTCCCATTATTCAACTAATTACCCGTTTAAATTCAAAGGAATATAGCTCCCTGTAAAATTGTTTTTCCATTTTCATCAACAAATGCTGAACTCAGCCACCAGGAAAAGCAGGAATGGTTTACTTGTGGGCAATGTTCAAGAGTAAGCAGTTCCACTGAATTATATAAGAAAGTGAAAAAAATACACACATTGTGTACCAAAAACTAGTTATTTAATTACATAGTACTTCAATTAACCAGTGGCAGTATAACTGAGGCCCATTGTCTTAAGACTTGCTGTGTTAATCAACTTTGCTCTGAACATTTTTTAACCTAAAATCTGAACTTCACTCACTCCAATTCAGGATTGTAGGAACCAGAGTCTTTCTCACCATCTCTAGGTTCAAGGTAGTAAACAACACTGGACAGGTATTCAGTCCCTTGAAGGGCCCACACAATCAAACACTTACACTTTCAATTATACAGGACCAGTTTGGAACCACCAATTAACTTAATGTGAATGTCTCTTGGATTGTTGTTGGAAAATCAACTTAGCCACAGTGAGACAGTGCAAACACAAAGCAGACAATGACTAGTCATGGGATTGTACAGTGGTGCAGTGGTTTTTGCTGCTGCCTCATTATTCCAGAATCCTGGTTGGGCATTGTCTCTTTTCTCTTTGCATGCTGTCTGTTTCTATATGGGATTTTTCTGGTTATTAGCTGCTTATTCTGCATAAATCCATATTTCTCACAATTTCAGAGGTGGCTATTACAATTCATAATGAAATGTTTGGCTACTCATAAGTGAACCAAGTTGTAGTATACCAGAGTCTCTAAATGGTTGTATGTGGCATACAGTACACATTATCAGAATCAGAAAACTTTATTAATCCTGAAGGAAATTACTTATGTCCCTTGTCTGTTGTGAAGTTGTAACATGTTGCACTAAGAGCAAGTATAAAGTAATCATGTAAATATAGAGTATAATAAATGTAAGTATCAAACTAGAGTGCAGAGTGTTGCACCTTAAGTTAATATTGCACATTCTGAGAACAAATAAGGTTATTCTCTTGTGAAGAGAAGACAATTTATTGCACAAGAACAGATAGTATGTTGCATATTTCAAGTACTTGAAAAATGTACCTGGATATCCAATAAAGAAAAAGGGTAATAGCTTAAAGTATGGGTTAGTGACCGGAAAAGGAGTTAGAATCTGACTGGTGTGGGGAGGAAGGATTTTCTGTGACATTCAGTGGAGCACTTGATGCTATTCAGTCTACTGCTGAAAATGCTCCTCTGTCCAACCACAACACTATGAAGTTGGTGATTAGCATTTTCAATAATAGACCAAAGCCTAGACAACATTCTCTGATCTGCCACAGTTTCCAAGCTGTCCAGTTTCTCTCCTACCACAGAGGAAGCCATCTGAATTAGTTTATCGATGTATTAGCATAAATGAGGAAATAAGCTCACAAATGTCATAAATGTGGTGCATAATGTATCAGAAATAAACAAAGATAATGCAATGTCCACAGCTAACATACTGTACATATTTGTTATTTTCAAGTAGTTAAAAAAAAAATATATATATATTTTTTTTTTTCAGCCTTTGCATTGTTCAAATAAATGACTGATATAAGCATGCTTTACTGAAAGCATAACTTCTTGATGTCCAAATGAAGACCAAACATTGTTTCAGAATTTATACATCTGATGAAAGAACAGTATGTTATGAGAAGAAATTTTAGGGCAATAAACATAAAACACCAACTACGTATTTTCCTACAAAATTCACTCTGATTGCTATTTTTCTTGTCACAAGTTTAGAAATAAACTTCCAAATAACACAAAGTGAGGAGAGAATGCATGTCAAGATGGCTGAAAACACCTTAAAGTCATGATATTCTATCAAGCAGTGTGTAGTTTTTCTTTTTAAAGTGGTAAAAATAAGAAGTTTCACCACATGTTCTGTTTTCAAACATCATTGATTTGCCTTGCTAAAAAAATTATTTTCTATATATATAAGTGAAGGCCAGACCTTGTTCTTTGAGAAAATATATTGAGAAGGAATTATATCATGAGCCCAAATTATACCACAACAATTTCAAAATTCAAAACTTGTCTTTAGAAAAAAATCATTTTCTAAAATAAAATTTCCTTTTAGTGGTTTAAGTACAGGAATATTCGAAATGATAAAAATGTTCTGGGAACAGAAAACAATACACAGCAAACTTGATCAAGAGTAAAAAAAAAAAAAAGAAAAACATGATAAATAGTTGTGTGAAACCCAATTTCACCATCCAAATTAGAACAAATATTCTAAGTTTTATGATCCTGATAAAGATTTGTAGCACTGTGTAAAACTGATTTGGTGTAGTATAAACAGATACACGTTAATATTATTTATATACAGTCATGGCCGAAATTATCGGCACCCCTGGAATTTTCCCAGAAAATGCACCATTTCTCCCAGAAAATTGTTGCAATTACAAATGTTTTGATATACACGTTTATTTCCTTTATTTGCATTGGAACAACACAAAAACAGAGGGAAAAAAAGCCATATCTGACATAATTTCACACAAAACTCAAAAACCAGGCTTGACCAAATTATTGGCACCCTCAACTTAATATTTGGTTCCTTTGGAAAAAATAACTGAAATCAAGCGCTTCCTATACCTATCCCACACCTCTCAACTGGAATTTCCGACCACTCTTCTTTTGCAAACTGCTCAAGGTCTCTCAGATTTGAAGGGCGCCTTCTCCCAACAGCAATTTTGAGATCTCTCCATAAGTGTTCAATCAGATTTAGATCCGGATTCATTGCTGGCCACTTTAGAACTCTCCAGCGCTTTGTCTTCAACCATTTCTGAGTGCTTTTTAGAGGTATGTTTGGGGTCATTGTCCTGCTGGAACACCCATGACCTCTGACGCAGACCCAGCTTTCTGACACTGGGCCCTACATTGCGCCCCAATATCTTTTGGTAGTCTTCAGATTTCATGATGCCTTGCACACAGTCAAGGCATCCAGTGCCAGAGGCAGCAAAACATCCCCAAACCATCTTAGAACCTCCACCATGTTTGACTGTAGGTACTGTGTTCTTTTCTTCGTAGGCCTCATTCCGTTTTCTGTAAACAGTAGAATGTAGACAGTAGATAGATACATACATACATACATACATACATACATACATACATACATACATACATACATACACATATACATATATATATATATATATATATATAATATGTATGTATGTATGTATATGTATATATGTATGTATGTATGTAGGTATGTAGGTATGTATGTATGTATGTAGGTAGATCATGCGCATGTAATGGACAAGTGATTTATTTGTAATATTACGAGCTTTGTAAAATATATACTGGAAAAAGGCAGAATTTACCTACACAAAACCCACACAAGATTGTCTTACATTAAGAAAAAAGAAAAAGTTGACCGAATCTCAATTGGATCCTTTACTTTCACTGTTCTCAGAAGTGGTTAGGGGGCTACCGACACACTCCTGGCAGGGACTTTCTGACAACATGCAGTGCTCTGTTTCGTCAGCAAAGTATCGAACATTGGGTGTTTTTTTTTTTTTTTTTTCTTTCTTCTAAAATGAAATGTCTTCACCAATAATTTACCTCTATAAGTGTTTTTTTTTTTTTTTTTACAGAACTTGGTTGACTTGGCAGGAAGCGAAAGAGCAAGCCAAACTGGTGCAGCAGGTATTGTGCTCATTTTGATCCTGAAATTACTGTTTTCTTAAGGATGTTGTAGGAATAAATATAATATGCCATATACTGTACATCATATGATTTAGCCATGCCTAACTACAGACATTAACTTTTGTTCATTTTAAATGTTTTGATACCTTTTTTAATATGATAATGGACTATTTTATTGTTGCAGGGCTACGCTTGAAAGAAGGGTGCAATATAAATAAAAGTTTATTCATTCTTGGTCAAGTTATCAAAAAACTAAGTGATGGACAAGCAGGGTGAGTTTCTTTTGAAACGAAGGTTCACATTTACTTTAAAAGAATATTCCACCCAAAAACTTTCTTTTTTTTTTTTTAATCTGAAGTATGCACTGTGTTGTTTGTAGTTACAGCTGAGAAAAATGTTAATATAATAATTTTGCAGAGAATGGAGATGATAAAAATACAGATGCACTAGGAATTTACTGGAGGGTCAACACTGAACAAAAGCAAATTATATCAAAATTTTCAGGAAAAAAAATTGTACACAAGTGAATTTTTGAGGAAGTGGTTTACATAGCAATTATCCAAATGTGTATTTGAAGCATAAAACTGGATGTCTGATGTCTGAAAAATGCGACAGAAGTAACTTCATTTTTTTTATGATGTTTTGATATTGTTTGTATTCAGTGTTTGTCTCCATTGATTTTTTTCAATCATTGCTACGAATAACACAACATAAATAACAGATTAAACTATTATTTTAAAACTATTGTTTTGGATGGAGTATTCCTTCAACTGAATGGCTTTCTAAATATTAAATAATACTGTCTGTTTAAATTTCTGTATATTTTAGTAGATCTTTCCTTAATTTATCTAATAAGATTCCAATTTACTAACACTCTATGAATTGTCTTCTTTACGCATTAATTTTGTAGATTACTTGCGTCATAGTGTAGTGTCCTCTCCATTCACAGATTGCATAGATTAAACTGGTGAGCATTATAACTACGTTATTGTTTATTAAAAGACGTTTTCTGGTATTAACTCCTGGTTATAGTCTTCTAGGTATGTCTTTGTTTTGCCATAAAAATGTCCACTATTTCTTTCTTGATGGTCAAGTTAATCCAAGATGGCCAAACCTTGTTTTAAATGTACACCCTGTATCACTTCACTCTAGAATCCTTGGCAAGGGTTAACACTTAACACCAAATATCTGAGTGCCTTAACATGCAACCTGAACGATTCAAATTAGTCACGCAAAAAGTATCATGTCAGGTGACTAACTGATTTTTGGTTGCTGCAGTCTTTGTTTTCATAGTCCAGGTGTGATTTTTTTTTTGTTTTTTTTTTTGTTCTCTTGTAATGTCTCCAATAATTATTTTCAGATATTTTCCTTTGTTGAATTCCTGGGTGGCTGTTACATCAGCTGAAATCAAACAATTGATAATTTCCAGTGGTCTTGTTACTTGTCAGTGAAGCTACTTTTTTCATGACAGCAAGGTCCCAACACCTATTTAATGTCTTCCTACAATTACTGTATATACACACATATACACAGTTGGGTCCATAAATATTTGTACAGAGACAACTTTTTTCAAATTTTGGTTCTGTACATTACCACAATGAATTTTAAATGAAACAACTCGGATGCAGTTGAAGTGCAGACTTTCAGCTTTAATTCAGTGGGGTGAACAAAACGATTGCATAAAAATGTGAGGTAGTGCTGGGCAGTATACCGGTTCATACCGAAAACCGTTTTTAATTTTTTTTATGATATGGATTTTTCTTATACCGCAACACCAGTTTAAATTGCCTAAACGACGTTCGGAACGTGGCGCAGCGGGAAACTGTTCAAGTGGGGACCTTTTTCACTGCTACACCGCTAAACACAGATTTGTTGCACTAGGGCTCTTTTTCACTGCTACACCACCAAATAGTGGGTGGTAGCATAGGTATGCCGCGCGGTGAAAATGGACAGAGAGCCGAAAAAAAGCAGTCACGTCTTGTTGCCTGGAGATGCTTTCATTTTAAAAGGTCAGATGTGTAAATACTGTTTCTATACTACTGGATAATACTGCAAGCCAAGTTGTACTTGTTTTATTTTTCAATACAGTGTAATGTACCTGGGTACTGTATAATATTGTGATGACATGTTGACTTTATTCTCGTACTTTGTCATTAAAGTAGAACATTGTAAAATGAATATTTAATTTACTAGATTTTCTCAAACCCCGTCATAAGTTATATAGCACATTAAATGCTTTGTGTTAAGTGTTCCCCGAGCTTCTTAAACTGACTTCCTCTGCACTAAGAGGAGGCAACGGCAGCGATCGCCGCACAGAATCCATTCACATGATATTCATGCTCTCTGAACATTTAGAATGCCAAGATAAATACTTGATATAAATTCTAAATTTTCAGAGAGCAGGAATATCATACAGTGAATGGATTCTGTATGGTGATCGCTGTCTATTAGTGCGGAGGAAGTCAGTTTAAGGAGCGTAGTGATTAACAACTGGGTCGGGGAACACAACACAAAGCATTTAATGTGCT
Source organism: Erpetoichthys calabaricus (assembly GCF_900747795.2). Classification (NCBI taxonomy): domain Eukaryota; kingdom Metazoa; phylum Chordata; class Cladistia; order Polypteriformes; family Polypteridae; genus Erpetoichthys; species Erpetoichthys calabaricus. The sequence continues at coordinate 99,033,335 of NC_041400.2, read as the reverse complement.
ACATTAACTTATGACGAGGTTTGAGAAAATCTAGTAAATTAAACAATGATTTTAGGATGAAGTTTAGTTTACGACATTCTACTTTAATTATAAAGTAAACAATGAGAATAAAGTGGAAATGTCGACTTTATTCTCGACATATAGTTTTTTTTTTTTTTTCTTCCCTGTGTCCGTATTTTTTTTTCTTCACAGTGGCCCTAATACGATTCCGTAGGGCTATACCACAAATACAATTATAAATGCAAGTTGCAGTTGTATTATTTATGTATATAGGTTAGCTTGAAGCAAGGTCCATATTAATGCAGTTTGCCTAAATGATAGTTAAGTTGGTAAAGATGTCATCACCAAGATTGCACTTGTTTTATTTTATTTTAATTTGGTGAATACTGTGTAATGCACCTGGGCTTTTGAAGCCTTGAAGTAATAGTGCAACTATCAGTAATAATACAATTATTTATTTTATTGTTATTATTTATTAGTTTAAATATTATGCAGTTTAATGATGGTAAAGTTATTTAAAAAGTCACTTTAACGTGTCAGTGGACAGAGATTGTTAACATTAACAGAAAGTGTAGTTGTTTTACAAAAAAAATTTATTTATTCCTTTTCTAAGACATGTTCAGTGCAATACAACTTTTGACAAGCACGTCTGGATATTTTCCTAAGTCTAAATACCTCTTTGAATGGTTGAAAATATGTTGTCAAAATTATAATTTAACTTTTTGCAAAATTTGTTAAATAAAAAGGTTCTCTATTTTGACTGCATCTGTCATGCAATGTGATTTCCTTCTCTTCATTAGTGCCACCCCCTTGAAAAGTATCACTTTATGGGGCAATGCAAACCTGTATTAATACTTGTGTGCACATTAAAATGTTTTTTTTGTACAATGTACAATGCTCTTGACAGTGGAATAGGTTATTCTTAGCTAGTAATTGCAGTGGAAAATGTGGTTAACATCCACTCATGCATGGGAAAAAAATACCGTCAAATACCGTGAAACCGGGATAATTTAGAAAAATACCGTGATATAGAATTTTGGTCATACTGCCCACCCTTAATGTGAGGCAACTAAAGCATTTTTTAATGAGTTTTAAGCACAGGGAAATAAATGAACATTTGAAAAATCCGTAATTTAATAAACCACCAAGAAAAGTAACATTGCAACAATCCACGCTATGAACTGATCGCTGTAAACAGAAGTGAAAACAAAAACAAGCCCAGTGCATTCTTTAATTGTCTTCTCTACCATATGCTTCCAGCCTCTCGCGCGCCTTTGTGTGTGTGTGTATCTCTCTCTCTCGCTCGCCTTTGTGTGTGTGTGTATCTCTCTCTCTCGCACACCTGTGTGTGTGTATCTCTCTCGCACACCTGTGTTTGTGTGTGTGTCTCTTGCTCGATCGCTCGCTGCACAGGAAATGCACAAGGAGAGACTGAACACGTACAAACCTGAAGGGAAACTGGCTTGTTCGTATACTGAGTGTGTGGCTGTGAACAGATGCAAAAGTTTGAACTTTTTGGTCGTAAACCGATTTGTACGTGTTCCAAGATGTTCATGAACCGAGGTTCCACTGTATGTATGTATATATGTATGATATATAATATATACAGTGATACCTTGAGATACGAGTTTCATTCATTCCGTGACCGAGCTCTTAAGTCAAAATGCTTGTATCTCAAATTAATTTTCCCCATTGAAATTAATTGAAATGAGATTAATTCGTGACAGCCCCCAAAAAACCACCCCAATTTTTTGTTAAATGTTTTCAACATAAGAAAAATGTATTATAATGAACAAATATTGTATACAAACAAAATAAAACCTAATACATAAAAGAGAATCTAAAGAAATAAACAGACGTTGGCAAAGCCAATTAGCGTATTGTAATGTTTTTTTTCTTTCACTTCACTTTTGCTTAACTTAAAAAGCAAAACTTTCAATAGAAACCTGTCCAAGGAGCTTTGTTTAGTCCTCCCCTTTAGAATGTTTCTGAAATGAATTAGGCAAGTGTCATTAAATAGCGCGACTGCACGTTCAGTTTCTTTTCAATAAAGTCAGGCGTTAGGCAAGTGACATTAAATAGCAGCGCTGCACGTTCAGTTTCTTTTCAATAAAGTTAAGCGTTAGGCAAATGTCATTAAATAGTGCCACTGTATGATCAATTGTAATTTTTTCAGGGTGTTTCTTTTCTTTAAAGTTTGAAACTTTTTCCCTCATTTCAAACACTTCCTTTATCTCACTTTAAGAGATAAACTCCTCCGCGATACCGAACTCCTGCAGAACCTCCGTATTTTGCTGCGTATGTAGTTCTGTCTACTCATCTGTCGTGAGTTCCTCGGAATGTGCGGGGACAAGCTCTTTGATGGCTCGTATTTCGAATTTTGGCTCGTAACTCGACAAAAAATAAACCTAGTGACGGCTCGTATCTCAAACTCGTACATTGGGGCACTCGTATCTCAAGGTATCACTGTATATATGTATGTATATGTATGTGTATGTGTTTATATATATATATATATATATATATATATATATATATATATATATATATCTCCCTCTCTCTCTCTTCTGGTTCATCCTGCTTCCACTTCAAAACCGGTCCCGCCCACACGCACGGCATTTCTCAATTCCTTTTCGTCGTCTTCCATGTCATGCACTATACTGGCCTGCTGAGCATAATACATCCAACAAGTACTCGAGGTGCTGCCACAACGGTAAAGTGGCTTTACCACCCTTGCGGGAGCCACCTGTGTCTTTACAACAGCTTCTTACACAGCAAACCTCAGAAGCTAAAAATTATTGTGAACACATTCGAGAATACAACTCTTCTCTAGTGTTTGCTTCCATGGGTGCACAGATAACGCAACCTCCTGGCCACGGACCATACTGTTTTAAAATGCAGATTTATCACCAAATCTCTCCACTATATGGTAACACTTCTACCTCTCCAGGATATGGACAGTTGTATGTTTTTGACACCGCGCAAGCTACTAAAGTACGCTTACATGATAAAGCAAATTCTGCATGAAGCGAAAATGTACTTCTCCAGCTAGATTCCATGCTCAGAACCATCAACCCCTTTGCTAAATCATACAAACATGCATGAAATCGGTCAGTCCAATCCAACAGCATCTGTACGAATGGTTTTCAAGGAAAACCCTAGGCAGGATTAACAACGATACAATGCCCCGACATGTCACACCGATGTTGCAGCGATTTTCATCTGAGAAGATGGTGAACCGCCTGCCGAAAGGACATTTGCACCAATCCCATAGGCAACTCCTGTAAACAGATTTCCACACTCAATATGAATTGCGATCCTATGGTTTACCCACTTTTATTCCCTTACGGAGACATTGGCTGGCACAAAGATTTACAACATGTTCCCGATAAAAGAAATGCCAAGCAAATAAGGCTTACTCAATGCCAATTTTACGCGTACAGATTAGCAATGAAGAATACATTTAGTGTTTTGCACTCCAGCGGCAAACTATTCCAACAGTACATCATAGATGCGTATGTTAAAATAGAGGGCACGCGTCTCAACTATCTCGGATTACATCAACAAGATCTGCGCATCGAACTATCAGACGCACTGCAAGCAAACGGTGAAAATAACGTTCGTGTAGGCAAAATTATTATATTACCATCCACATTTCCAGGAAGTCCAAGATACATGCAACAAAACTATCAGGATGCCATGGCCATAGTACGTAAATTCGGAAAGCCTGATTTATTTATCACTTTCACATGTAATCCTGCTTGGCTGGAAATTCTACATGCATACTGCGCCTTTCAAGAAGTATTTATTTCTTCTTGATTTCTGAATTCCTTTCTCACCGTTTTCCGTTCCTATTCTTACACCGCCGTATGCTACGGTGGGGGTCGGCTAGTATATGTATTAATCTCTAACAGTTATAGCACTTTTACGCATTTGCTTTTACATTTGCCTGTTTCCCAATATTCTTCAAACTTATATGGTAATTCACAGTATTCTCTCTCTGTTATCCTATGAGTCATCGGCATGTTCTTGCTCTTCTAAATCTTTACGAGAAGGTACTTCCCTCTTAAACTCCTGTTTAAATAAACACATTAAGAAATAATTCCATTTTTTCCTTATAAGCTTCCACAATAAAGTCTTGTTCACAAAGTTTTTTTTTCTTTATTTAAAAACTTCATCTGATCTAAAAAATCCTATATTAATATGTCACACAAATATTACCAGTTTTATTTAACAATTTATAAAGGCTCCTTTTTCTCTTCAATACGGTATTGTAACTTATTTGCATTCTAGGCAATATTTTGTACTGTAGATTGAGCAGAATTATACCACTGTCAGTAAAGAAAAAATCTTATAATCTGCAGATTGTCTTTCAGGAAAAACAAATATAAGCCTTAATCTTGTATAACCTGCAAATTTGTTCTCTTCGATTTAAAAAAAAAAAAAAAAAAAACGTATAATCAGAACATCAGCACGAGTGAACCCACAATCATTGATAGTCTGCATGTGAAAATTATTGCACCAACTGTAACTGTCATGTTGCTCAAGGTAAAGGTTTTTCATTACTGAACAACGGTATTTTGTACTACTGTAGTTGGGATCGTCCAGGTCATTGTTATTCATCTCTGCTTAGGAATTTGGTTATGTGGTGTTGACAGCTCAGCACTATCCACTACAAGCCAGTCACAGTATAGTATCCTTCTGATTCCTAATCAGCCATCTCATTCACAAACCAGAACAGTCCCTAATGTGGGTACTGTGCTTCCGGGTGTGACATAATTGTCTCAACTATACACTCCTGCATGTTCCTCGACTTTTACAGTACAGTAATCCCTCGCTACTTCGCGGTTCACTTTTCGCGGGTTTTTAAATACAAGTGATTGCCCGCCTATCGCGGAAGTTATGTTCCAGACCCATCAGCAACAGGAGAAAATCCGCGATATAGAAAGACCATATAAATAAACATTTTTATAGTTTAAGCCTTAAAATACCCATCCCACATGCTTTAAACACATGTAAACTTATAAAACACACTTTGTTAACACATATGATATGTGGATGTCGGGCTAAGGAAATGAGTAACATCTCACTATTATAAAACATTTTAACTTCACGCAAGACAAGACAGTGAGACAGGAAAATTGGTGATGTACAGGCTTAAAATTATTGACACGCAGAGCGACAAGCAGCACAAAGCCAGCACAAAGTCCACTTCTCCTTAGCGTTCATTCAGCTCCCCACCCCCTTGACAATGTGAAGTGGCAGGAGCGTACTGCGCTTCCGGGGAGTGGGGGTTTGAGCGAAGGTGCGTTCAGCTCTCACACACACACTCCTCCTTCCGAACGCGCAGAGCGACAAGCAGGCATTTTGGCAGAAGCAGCACAAAGTCCATTTCTGCTCAGAGTGAGTTCAGCTGCCCCCCTTCACAAAGCGAGTGCAGACACATTGACGTCTGATCGCTGTGTGCAGTGTTGGCCTGAGGTGTTTAAGAATGTAGAAAGTGTTTATAAGAGCGTGGGAAAGGTTAACAAGAGAGTGAGAAAGGTTTATAAGAGTGTGGGAAGGGTTTATAAAGCCTTAAAATATGTGTAAATAATCAAATAAATATAGGTCGCTACTTCGCGGATTTTCACCTATCGCGGGGGGCTCTGGAACATAACCCCTGCGATAGGTGAGGGATTACTGTATTATGTTCACTTGACTGCTGTAGATTTAAGTCCAGTTTGCGTACTGTTAAGCATGGAGCTGTTAAAATGGAGTATGACATGCATCCATTGAACTCTGGATAAGTCTTCAATCTGTCTTCTAATACATGAGTCATTTGTAAAACAGTCAGCCTTTTGCCTCTTAAACACACCACTCTCGCAGAGCTTCTTGGGACAGATTTTCCTAACCCTGCTGCTGTGCTCTTACAACAACAACAACATTTATTTATATAGCACATTTTCATACAAAAAGTAGTTCAAAGTGCTTTACATAATGAAGAGAAGAAAAATAAAACACAAAATAAGAAATTAAAATAAGACAACATTAGTTAACATAGAAAGGAGTAAGGTCCGATGGCCAGGGTGGACAGAAAAAACAAAAAAAAAACTCCAGAAGGCTGGAGAAAAAAATAAAATCTGTAGGGGTTCCAGGCCATGATACCACCCAGTCCCCTCTGGGCATTCTGCCTAACATAAATGAAATAGTCCTCTTTGTAGTTTGGGTTTTTCACAGAGTCACTTGATGCTGATGGTTGTACAGACTTCTGGCTTTTAATCCATCCATCATTGTTGGAACATCATGGTGCTTTGGGTAGATGGTGGTGGCGCAAGCCACCACCAACAGGACACCGGAAAAGGAAACAGAAGAGAGATTAGGGGTTAGTACAGATTTTGAATGAATAGTTATTATAGTGAATTGGATATACAGAGTATCAGGATTAAATTACAGTGAAGTTATGAGAAGGCCATGTTAAAGTAATGTGTTTTCAGTAGTTTTTTAAAGTGCTCCACTGTATTAGCCTGGCGAATTCCTACTGGCAGGCTATTCCAGATTTTAGGTGCATAACAGCAGAAGGCCGCCTCACCACTTTTAAGTTTTGCTCTTGGAATTCTAAGGAGACACTCAGTTGAGGATCTGAGGTTACGATTTGGAATATAAGGTGTCAGACATTCCGATATATAAGCCGGGGAGAGATTATTTAAAGCTTTATAAACCATAAGCAGAATTTTAAAGTCAATTCTGAATGACACAGGTAACCAGTGTAGTGACATTAAAACTGGTAAGGATTCTAGCAGCTGCATTCTGCACTAATTGCAAACGATTGATGTCTTTTTTGGGTAGTCCTGAGAGGAGTGCGTTACAGTAATCTAGCCGACTGAAAACAAACGCATGAACTAATTTCTCTGCATCTTTCGATGATATAAGAGGTCTAACTTTTGCTATGTTTCTTAGGTGAAAAAATGCTGTCCTAGTGATCTGATTAATATGCGATTTAAAATTCAGATTACAATCAACGGTTACCCCTAAGCTTTTTACCTCCGATTTGACTTTTAATCCTAATGCATCCAGTTTATTTCTAATAGCCTCATTGTATCCATTATTGCCAATCACTAAGATTTCGGTTTTTTCTTTATTTAATTTGAGAAAGTTACTATTCATCCATTCTGAGATACAGGTTAGACATTGTGTTAGCGAATCAAGAGATTCGGGGTCATCAGGTGCTATAGATAAATACAGCTGTGTGTCACCAGCATAGCTGTGGTAGCTCACGTTGTGCCCTGAGATAATCTGACCTAATGGAAGCATGTAGATTGAGAAGAGCAGCGGACCCAGGATAGAGCCTTGTGGAACACCATATAGAATATCATGTGTCTTTGAGTTATAATTACCACAACTAACAAAGAATTTTCTCCCTGCCAGGTAGGATTCAAACCAATTTAAGACACTGCCAGAGAGGCCCACCCATTGACTAAGGCGATTCTTAAGAATATTATGATCAATGGTGTCAAATGCGGCACTCAGATCAAAGAGGATGAGAACAGATAAATGGCCTCTGTCTGCATTTACCCGCAAGTCATTTACTACTTTAACGAGTGCAGTTTCTGTGCTGTGATTTGTTCTAAAACCTGACTGAAATTTATCAAGAATAGCATGTTCATTGAGGTGCTCATTTAACTGTATAATGACTGTCTTCTCTAGAATTTTACTTAAGAAAGGCAGGTTAGAGATGGGTCTATAATTTTCAAGAGCAGAGGGATCGAGATTATTTTTCTTAAGTAGGGGTTTAACTACAGCAGTCTTAAGACAGTCTGGGAAGACCCCCGTATCTAATGACAAATTTACTATGTCAAGAACATTATCAATAAGCACGCCCGATACTTCTTTGAAAAAATTAGTTGGTATTGGGTCAAGGGCACAGGTGGAGGGTTTCATTTGAGAAATTATTTTATGTAAATCAGGTAAATCTATCCTAGTGAGACTTTAATTTGTTTATTATGGAGTACTGGGGTTTAGGAGGATCCTTAGTGTTGGGGAGATATACTATGTTATTTCTAATATCATTAATTTTTTGATTGAAAAATACAGCGATAGCCTCACAGGTTTTACTGGAAGTACTTAGGAGGCATTCCTTTGAGTTACCTGGGTTTAACAGATGATCAATTGTTGAAAATAAGACTCTGGGATTACTAGCATGGTTATTTATAATCTTAGAGAAATAGCAGCGCCTCTCAAGACGGACTGTGTTATTGTATTCTGTTATTTTAACTTTTAATATTTCATAGTCAATAGTTAGTTTAGTTTTCCTCCATTTACGCTCAGCTCTACCGCATGTTCTCTTTAAATCAGACACTCTTTGGGTCTTCCATGGTATAACAATGCTAGAAGATTTTTTAACTGTCTTTTCAGGTGCAACTAAGTCAACAGCAGCCCTCACTTTAGTATTAAATCTTTCCACCTTACTATTTACATTTACATTCTCCTCGCTATTATAGTTGGCACTATAAACGGACTGATTGGTTAGAATGTTTGTAAGTTTTAAAGCTGCTGATGAGTCAAAGAAGCGTTTTTTAACAATATGCTTCTCATGAGTGTTTTCTATCATTATTTCTATATTAAAAAGTAGAAGAAAATGGTCTGATAGACCAATATCAATGACCTGCTTTATATCAACTTTTAGTCCTTTAGTAATCACTAAGTCTAACGTATGACCTGCTTTATGTGTAGGCTGATTAACGAGCTGTCTCAAATCAAAAGAGTCCAGGAGGTTCATAAATTCTTTTACTTTTTGGTCACATTGATTATCTATATGAAAATTAAAGTCGCCGACTATTAAGAGTGTGTCATAGTTCGTAATTAAGATTGACATCAAGTCAGAGAATTCCTCAAAGAAGGACGCGTTGAATTTTGGAGGTCTATACACGGATAATACTAGAACATGAGAATCTCCCTGAATAATAATGGCGAGATACTCAAAAGACTTGAATTTACCAAAACTGATATTTTTACATTTTAGCTCTTAGAGCTAATGACCTTGTGAAAGTCACCCGAAATCTCTTATTCACAGCTTTTTTTTTTTTTTCCCTTCAATACACGAACTGTTAAGCATCCACCGGATTGTGCAAAAACTGTCCTGCTTTTCTCCTTAAAGTCAATGGAAAATATCTGCTGTATTTCTGATTTTCATTTTGTTTTCAATAACATCACATTAAGAGTCTTTCAGCAATGCACATTTTAGTTACCTTTGCCAGGCCACAGTTTTATGTCTTAACCTTAATCTGGAGTCACATTATACAACTTCTAGTTTGAGGAGTTGTCAAATTTGATGATTACAGGATGAAGATGTAAGATTACATAACTAGAACTCACTGCTTCTGCAGTCTCTACCTTTTCAAAAAACACCACAACTTGATAAATAAATTATGACATATCAGGCAAATGAGTCTCACTCTTGTTTCCATGGTCCAAAACACTACCTTCCTTCATTCCTTGTAGCTGCCATATATGCAAATTTGTGCAAAAGTTTTTGTGTGTTCACTGTGGACTGGTAGTAGCAAATACTTAAATTATCATTTTAATGGCTTTAGCACGTTTTTCAATAAAACATTTAATTTTCCGACAATTATATGATTTGCTGGAATTACCAGTATTATGATTTTGATTGTAATTCTTTCTTGGAATATGGTGAGCTACTCAACACATTTTAGAGCAGGCTGCAGGAAGACAGTCTGTTGATTTAAAAATTACAAACAAATGTAATCATTGGAATTATTTCCTGGTCATCATTGCTTAGGAGAGCCATTAATGTCAAGTTCTGTTTCCAATTACAGTAAAAAAAAATGTACAGTATGCTTACTTAAGCTTTATGGCTTATAGATATACTCTAACTTCTGGCTTCAACTGTAACTGATTCTATATTTCTTGTGTAATTTTATATACTATGAAATCAAATATATACTACTACCAATATTTGAAAGCTTTTATACTTCTCCCTCCATTCTGTGTATTTTTCTATATTACAGAGGTTTTATAAACTACAGGGACAGTAAACTCACTCGAATCCTCCAGAACTCCTTGGGAGGAAATGCCAAGACCATAATAATTTGCACAATTACACCAGCTGCCCTGGAAGAAACACTAAGCACTCTTCAGGTAAAATTAAATAATTTTTAATTAATTAGTAATAATTTAGCCAAAGAATTTCTTATGTTTTATGATCTAGACCTTTCCTCTTAATTATTATGCTTCTGCCTCTAGGCTGCCTTATGGTCCTAGGTAGAAAATGGAAGTCGTTAAGTATTTCTATCTCATGTGTTTTTTCTTTTATTTAGTTTGCAAGTACTGCTAAGTACATGAAAAATGAACCTCGTGTCAATGAGGTGTTGAGTGAGGAAGCATTACTCAGAAGATACAGAAATCAAATTGTTGATCTTGAGAAGCTGCTGGATGAGGTTTGTATTAGTAACCTTTAGTAACAGTTGAATGTTTTTATTACAGAGGAGAAGGATGCATCATGTTTAAATCTACTGCATCAAAGGTCCAAGGACATTGAGTTTTATTTCTAGCTCATTTACTGTCTATTTCAGCTTTGCATGTTTTCCTCGTGTAGGATTTTATGTCTTAAATGTCGTCTTCAGATAATGTTACTTTCTCTGACTTTCCAAGTTTTATTTAGATTAAATTGACAATTCCAGACGACCCTTTTGAGGACCTTTTCATCTGGGGTCCTTGCATTTTAGCAATAATTGAATAAGTGGTGGTCTGATGTGTCTGGGATTTAGGATGATAACCTATGTTAGATTTCATTATTTCACTTAAATGTTACTATTGCTGTAAATGTTGAATATTTTACAATGTATTTGTCCAATAGGTATCTTCTAAGACTCGTTTACATGCAACAGAGAAAGAACATCTTACCATTCTTTTACAAGAAAAGGAACAACTTCAAAGGGAGCAAGAAGATAGGATTAAAAATTTGACCAAAATGATAATTAACTCATCAAATTTTTCCTGCCAAGAACCTCCGGTATGTAGGGGTAAAAGTATATTCTTTTGTTAATTTTCTTTGGAATGTTGACAATATAATACAGTATTTAAATATTTCTAATATTTAATTGTCTGTGTCAAGTATTGCTATTATTTTATTAATGTACACATGTTTGATACAGATTACAAACAAGAGAAGAGTTACTTGGGCTCCAGGGAAATTATTGCAGAGTTTACAGTCAAGCAAAAAAATTAAGTTTGATGAGACAATGTCATTTCAGCAGTCTGTTAAATACAAATTTGGATCTACAACTTTACCAGAGTTTGATTTGCGTAAGTATATAATTTGTGCAGTCCTAAAAAATAATTATATCCAGATGTTTAGTATGCTGGTATATTTTATTTAAATGTTTATTTTCAATGTGTTAAAGAAGAAACTTTTCAAGTCCAGTTGTAAAAGCAATATGTCATAGTAAGTAAAAACAGTACTTGATAACCGTGGCTTTGTTTTTTGCAAACATGTCAAATTGACTGTTAACATTTACAGTAAATATGGAAAAACAGAAATGTAACTCTGTAATGTGCTTTCATCAGTTGATTCAACAGAGTTTGATTTAGAAGGATTTTCACACACTTCGGATGATACAACCAGTGAGAGAAATTGCTCTAACATCACAGTACAGAGGAGTAAAAATATTGATTCATCTGTGATTGATGAATTTTCTGTGTTTGATGCATTAAGCTCGTAAGTATATGCTTACATGTTTTAATTTCCATTGCTCTGAATATCGAATAATCTTTCGGGAGTGTATAGTTTCTTCAAACATGCTAGATTGTTATGTTAAAAAAAAATCATGAAATATAGATTTGAGAGCTTGATAATTGCAGAACTTTTTATACACTATTTTCAAACAAATGTTTTTGTTAATATGTTGTCGTATGAATTTCAATAAGTATTTACTTGGTTTATCATGTTAGCTTCATAATTTTTATTCACAGATTTAAAATTAATAAAAAAGCAAACTTGATAAAAACTTGTATAATTCTTTATGTACTGAAAGGAGAAATTTCTTTTTACTAGGGGCTGGGAGTGACTTGCGTACAGTATAGATAGATAGATAGATAGATAGATAGATAGATACTTTATTAATCCCAATGGGAAATTCACATACTCCAGCAGCACCTTACTGATACAAAAAACAATATTAAATTAAAGATTGATAATAATGCAGGTAAAAACAGACAATAACTTATATAATGTTAACGTTTACCCCCCCGGGTGGAACTGAAGAGTCGCATAGTTTGGGGGAGGAACGATCTCCTCAATCTGTCAGTGGAGTAGGACAGTGACAGCAGTCTGTCGCTGAAGCTGCTCTTCTGTCTAGAGATGACACTGTTTAATGGATGCAGTGGATTTTCCATAATTGATAGGAGCCTGCTGAGTACCCGTCGTTCTGCCACAGATGTCAAACTGTCTAGCTCCATGCCAACTATAGAGCCTGCCTTCCTCACCAGTTTGTCCAGGCGTGAGGCGTCTTTATTCTTAATGCTGACACCCCAGCACACCACCGTGTAGAAGAGGGTGCTCGCCACAACCGTTTGATAGAACATCTGCAGCATCTTATTGCAGATGTTGAAGGATGCCAGCCTTCTAAGGAAGTATAACCGGCTCTGTCCTTTCTTACACAGAGCATCAGTATTGGCAGTCCAGTCTAATTTATCATCCAGCTGCACTCCCAGGTATTTATAGGTCTGCACCATCTGCACACAGTCACCTCTGATGATCACGGGGTCCATGAGGGGTCTGGGCCTACTAAAATCCACCACCACCTCCTTGGTTTTGCTGGTGTTCAGGTGTAGGTGGTTTGAGTTGCACCATTTAACAAACTCATTGATTTAGGTCCCTATACTCCTCCTCCTGCCCACTCCTGATGCAGCCCACGATAGCAGTGTCATCAGCGAACTTTTGCATGTGGCAGGACTCAGAGTTGTGTTGGAAGTCCGATGTATATAGGCTGAACAGGATCGGAGAAAGTACAGTCCCTTGTGGCGCTCCTGTGTTGCTGACCACAATGACAGACGTGCAGTTCCCAAGACGCACATACTGAGGACTGTCTTTAAGATAGTCCACGATCCATGCCACCAGGTATGAATCTACTCCCATCTCTGTCAGCTTGTCCCTAAGGAGCAGAGGTTGGATTGTGTTGAAGGCGCTAGAGAAGTCTAGAAACATAATTCTTACAGCACCCCTGCCTCTGTCCAAGTGAGAGAGGGATTGATGTAGATGATGGCATCCTCCGCTTTCACCTTCTCCTGATATGCAAACTGCAGAGGGTTGAGGACATGTTGAACCTGTGGCCTCAGGTGGTGAAGCAGCAGCCTCTCCATGGTCTTCATCACATGTGATGTCAGAGCAACAGGCCGGAAGTCATTCAGCTCACTAGGACGTGATACCTTTGGGCCTGGGGTGATGCAAGATGTTTTCCAAAGCCTCGGGACTCTCCCCTGTTCCAGGCTCAGGTTGAAGATTTGCTGTAGAGAACCCCCCAGCTCCGATGCACAGACCTTCAGCAATCGTGGCAATACTCCATCTGGACCCGCTGCTTTGCTGGCACGAATTCTCCTCAGCTCTCTGCTCACTTGCGCTGTTGTAATTATGGGTGGGGATGTCTCTCCTATGCTGGTATCAGCAGAAGGATGTGTGGAGGGTGCAGTACTCCGAGGTGAGAGTGGGTTAGGGTGGTCAAACCTGTTAAAGAAGTTGTTCATTTGGTTTGCTCTCTTCACGTCTCTCTCGATGGTGGTACCCCGCTTCGAGCTGCAAGAAGTGATGATCTTCATCCCATCCCACACTTCCTTCATGCTGTTATTCTACATCTTCTGCTCCAGCTTTCTCCTGTACTGCTCCTTCGCCGCCCTGAGCTGGACTCGGAGTTCCTTCTGCATGCACTTGAGCTCATGCTGATCACCGCCTTTAAAAGCCCTTTTCTTCTGGTTCAAAAGGCCCTTGATGTCACTTGTATTCCATGGCTTGTTGTTAGCATAGCAGCGTACAGTTCTTACTGGAACTACAATGTCCATACAGAAGTTGATGTAGTCAGTAGTGCAGTCAACAACTTCCTCAATGTTCTCACTATGTGATCCCTGCAGGATATCCCAGTCTGTAGTTCCAAAACATTCTCTCAGAGCATTCTCAGCCTCCGGGTACAGTCTTAGGGTACAGTCCTTAATTGATATTAAAAGATATTACAATCAAGGATGCTTGCTTGAAAACAACCAAATGCATCAAAAAAGGCAGCAGGGGCAAAAATCCTTTTGTTAGAGAAAAAAATAACATTTAATGACCATTAACATCTGCAAACAAAAATCTGTAGTGCAGCAGGATAAAGTATGGGTATATTGTCTGAGTCTCAGATTTGTCTGTCTAGCCTTTTATCTGAGCCAGGCAGCCTGAAAACAGCTGGATAGCTTAACTTCCAGTGAGACAGAACTCATACATTAAACCTTTATGTTGAAGTAGACAGCAGCAGAATTTAGTGGCTGCTTTTCCTTATCTCAATCAAGTATTTTAACACATTTGCCTAGTAAACTATATATCTCGATTAATTTTTTCAGACCTCCTTCTGTAATTTTGTTTCTTAGTAAATTTGAATGGGACTTTGGTTTTGTTTTTCATATACTAGGAATACTTTTATACTTTGAAAATCTATATTTAATTATAGACAAAATGTTTTACATAACCATTAAAAGTATAACAGTTATGCTAATGAAATGCAACGAGGTAAGAGTTGCAAAGCATGGCTGGGGTTCAGTCCATAGGACCCAGTAACTGTCCCCTCCTGCTTATGTTATAGTTGTGAAAAGTGTATTTATCATGTTCCTAGACCTGATGATGCAAGGGCCAGTTTTGTGGCAATGAATAAGAGGGTTAAAGGAAAGAGTATAAGTATTATGACTTGGAATATTGGAAAAATGAAATAATGGAAGTGCTGAACTGAAATAGTAAATCTGTACTGAATACAGAAAATGACATTGAAAGGTAAAGGTATTAGAATTCTTTTTCCCGACCGTGTTGCCATAGGTATTTTTGTGTCGGGAGAATAGTCGGGTAAACTGATGGTGCTAATGAAGGTAAGAGGGAGAGGGTTGTAGTTGTTAAGACGATTTGTTAAAACCCTCAACTTATGAATATAGTCTTGGCATATGTGTGATACAGGTTAGCAGAAGCATTGAAGAGAAAGATGTGTCGGTGAAGAAGTTTTTGGGTTTGATGTTTAATGACACAATAGAAATACTTATGTGCCATACCCTTTTTAAGAATGAAAATGTGTTAGTGACATGTGATTATGGTGTTGGTAAGGAGGGTTGATCAGGGCATGGTAAAAAAAATATAAAAGTGAGACTTGAAACGGTTATGTATTGGTTGAAAGAAATGTTTGAGTCAGAACCATGAAGAAGTCCAATAGAATGTTCATTCCAACACTCAAGATTTGGAAGTTTAAAAGTCAGCGAATGGTACAAATTTTCTAGAACATTGGTAGTAAGATTAAATAAGAATATCTTTATTGTCATTGTAACAAATACAATGAAATTAGATGCAGTCCGTATAGTGTCAAAATTTAAATAAAATATAATTAAAGGATAAGAAGAAATAAGGTAGAACACAAACATTCAACATAAGACCTTAATTGCACGTGAACACTATTGCACAAGGTGTCATCTATTGCACTGCTGCATTGGAGGTGATGAGGGTTCAGAAGCATAATGTCTGGTTGAAAACAACAGAAGAGGAAATGTGGTGAAATGCTGAGGTAGATGTGACACCAGAAGAACAAGCGAGATGCCCATAAAGCTTGACCGAAAACACAGTCATAAAGTGATTGTGCAGTCAAGTGAAGCTAAATCCTAGAAAAGCAGTTGCAAAAGTGTGAAAAGCCAAGAGATGCGAGTTTGCAAGTGAGCTTAAAATGAGAAAGGAAGATGTAATTTGTTCAGGATCACAAGGCTTCTGGCAATAAGAAATGCAGAATATAGTTGGTGTGAACTGCTTAAAAATACTGAGGGAAATCTTGTGATTCATAGTAATGGGATTAAGAATACTTAAAGTACATGGGGAATCTGCTTAAAGAGGAGAATGAATGGGGTGATGATGTTAGGAAAAATATGAAGAACAAGCTGTAGGTGTTCAAAAGAGTAGAATGTAAAAGTGATGAAAGCTGGAGAGGTAAAGCAATGGTCTCAATTGGAGTGGTATGAAAAATATTAACTGTATGGACATGTCTTCCTGGAGTTGAATGGCTGATGCACTTGCACAGCATGATTGTTTGTGAAAGTGGGATTCTTAAAAATTGGAAAAGCAATAGACCAGTAGTCAAGAGTGATCTATTGAAGTGTGGTCCATATCACAGCTAATGAAGGAGGCTCATTTGACAGTGTAGTTCAGTTTGGATTTGTTCCTGATTAAAGAAAAAAACATAGAGAACTTAAATTGTTCCCAGGTGGAAATTTGGCAATATGAATTGTGTTGTCAGTCAGATGGTTAGAAAGCAATGGGATGGAAGATGTTTTGTTTGGTGTAAGTATAAGGATATTTCTTAATTAGAAGATCATTTTAAACATTGTCCACTAACATCAATTTCTGTATAAAAGAGAATTTTGAAAATTAAAACTTGTGTTTTCTTGTGTTCTCAAGATCCTTTAATTTCATTAGTGTGGCACGTGTAAAAGCTTTATTTATTAGGCTGTATTGCAGGGTGTGGTTTGATAGCCTCTCTGGAGGCAATAGTCTGTCAAGGTAGACAGATGCACATTTTATTTAGTTTGTCTTTATACAATTTTTCTTCATGTTCACAAACATGTTTTCAAAGGCACTATTAAAGTCTAATTAGGTTTATTTGTATTCAGTGTGAAACCAGAGAAATTGGGAAGAATAGCTGTTTGAATACTTTTTTTTTTTGTCAATTTTCTATTTTTTATTGTATAGTCTGTATGTCCACTTTTTACTAAATTGTGCCTGAAAAGGCATGTGCAATATATCTTTTATTTCTTGTTTGTTTTATTTTGTGCAAAATAAACTATATCTCGGAAGAGCTACCAACTGCCCAACCTATAAAATTGGGTCAACAGAAGTATTTACAATAGATTCAATCTGAAAAGTATATGCACATAGCTTGTACCGTGATATACATCTTAATAGTGATCCTTTTTAACTATATTTTGATATAACATTTGGCCATACCGCCTAACCCTATAGCTGGGGTAGCCTTAACACACTTGGAAAATATTAACTACTAATAGTAGGTATTCAGTGTTTAGGCTTTTTGGTAATCTTGCATAGTCTAATTTTAAATGCACAAAGGAAACTAGAGGCTTACAATGAGCTGATATCTGGCAATGACTGGTTCTTCCCACATTGTGGCACATACAAATAGCACATCTTGAGCAATAGTATGGAGCTTTAGCTGCAAACTCTGGGGCATACTATGTTTGTTCAACAAGCTTCAGTATTCTTCTTTTTTTGATACATGTGACAGGCCATGTATCAAGAGAATGGAGGAAGGTGATTGATGTTCAGGTGCCCGTAAGGTATTTAGTACATCCTGCCATTTCCCATAGTACGAGCTGTGTGAATATAATTTCTTGTTAGAAAAATGTTGGAGCATCAGAATTGATTAGCAAGTAGCAGAACTGTTCCATCAACAGAAGAAGCTGCAGCACATAGTGTCTCAAACCTTTGTGTCCTTGGAGATAGGGTCAGTTTGAGATGTGTGCTATAATATTTAATAGCTGTTTATATATGTCAAATAAACAAAGATGTATGTGGTTCCTTATATAGTTATAACAGTTTGTTTTATTATCATCCCATTCAATTTTAATGCATAAAGTGAGAATCTGTAAAGATCATTATGTCATAACATTTACTTAGGGTCAAGACTTTGCTTAGACTGCATGAAGGTGTATTAACATGATACTATTGTTAGACTTGAAAAGTAAAATAACAGATTGGGTGAGATTGAATATTCTGAATGAACTAAAGTATGAAAAGGTCAAGTCACATAAGATCTTTATCCAGTAATAGTTCCTATGTTGTAAACATTAGTTTGTTATCCTATATACATGTAACACTGCAGAAAAACGATAAAACAAAATTAGCTACTATTTATACATGCTAAAAATGTTTTGTGGAATGATTTAGTGTATAAATTATTAAACAGTATCAAAGTTCTCTTCCAAATTTATACTTGAGAGGTCATGTTGGATTGTTTAGTTTTGTATGTGCTTGTGATAGTGGCATTTTTCTTTTTTTGTTTCCTTCCTAGTGGTAGTAATTCAAACTCGTTTCAGTCTGAAGAGATGAAAGCTCAGATTGTTAATCTGGAGCAGCAACTTCAAACAGAAACTGCTGAGAAACTTAAAGAAAGTGAAATGCGAATTACTTTGGAAAAAAGAGTCTTTGATCTGGAGCAACAGCTGATGGAATTGCAGAAAGTGAAACAAGAAGAGTTGGATGGTTTAACAGTTAAAAATGTTAGTTTAAATTCCTCTATGAGTGAAGTCTGCCTTCAGACCTCAGGATGTTTTTCTGATATGGAAAGTCTGAAAGAATCTGCTGATGTTTTTGTTCAATCTGAAAATAGTGAAAAATTAGTAACCTCTTTTGAAGATGGATTGCAGTCACATGAAAAGCAAGATAATGGTGATGTAACTGCTTGTGTTTCACAATGTGAACTGGTAAGCCACATTTATAGATCACTTTGTTAATACACTTCATTTATAAGTGTTTGAAAATGTCTTGCTGTCTTTTTAGGTATAGTTAAGTATGTCTATGAATTCAAAAAATATTTAAAACATATAAACATTATGTATAGCAAAAATGCACCTCTATAAAATTCCTGAATTATGATGTAATGGGGGATAAACACAAAAATTGTTAATCACTCAGAAAAAATGGTTGTGTCTCCTTTCACAAAATTTTACATTTAATGCAAATTAAAATACAGGCTTCAAAGATTTTCAGTGGGGAGTTGTAATGGGTGGGCCAACACCAAAAAAAAAAACACATGCATTACTCTAAAAGTCCCGAGTGGAGGTTCATTAAATTTTGTATATTTATTATAGTTAACTGAACTTAATAGAGTTTATGAAATGTCACCCATTTTATGATAAATATGGGTTCAGTAGAGGGAACAGCACAAATATTTGCCTTGTTTACCTGTCATAGTAGTGATGCAGTTGTTCAAGCCATCCAGTTTAAATATGTAGGTTTAAACATCTGTTCATGAAACCACAGCTAACCAGGAAAAACAAAAAAATGGTGTTCATGATATCACTGCAATTACAGAATCCAATTGTATTCAAAAGAACCAAATGTTTGACTCTTTAGGTCAGAGAAATTGAGAGGTACTGTTGATGATGGATGGGGTGCTTGCAATGACAAAAGGGTCAACATTAAACAAATATTTGTTTTCTTACCTTAAACCATAACACAGACATCCTTTTACAACACCTTGTTCTAGTCTTCTATATGTTTAATGTTTTACAACCAGTAGTAGATGGAGCTGGGTGTTCATACTTGTCAATATGTAATTGTAATATAAGACAGAGAAAGAAATGGCTTGTGTGTGCAAAGTTTTATTTACCGCCACTCCTTATAAAATGAGTGGAGATGGCTTTTTAATTTATTAATAATGCTATGGTATGTGAATATAGTCATTAGATTGCTTTGCACTCAACATTTCAAACTTAGACAAAACAAATATCAAAAATAGCTATAGGGACCTCAAGTTAAGTTTATAGCTGTCTGTTAAGCCACAATTGGTACTTTGAATAAACTAATGTTTGAACTAGTTGCCTTTTATCTTCACCAGTTTGAAAACCTTTTGTTTTGGTGTGTGGATATGTTGGTTTGTTATTTCTGTTTGCATCACAGACAGAGTTCTCAAAAGTTTATTTTTTTATTATAGATATTGTAGAATTATTCTGGGCTTACTTTTTTATAATACAACCATTTGTGGGGTTGTTTTTTCTTTCTATTGAAAGCTCTTGTAGATTATAATTGAAAGCATGTAGCTTTAAAATTTGCATAGTAGTGATATCAAACATACACAGACCTAAATTTCCAAAGGAGGTGGTTCATTTAGGTAGATGTGAACATGCCAGTTGCACCCTGGGGCAGAGTCAACCATGAAAAACCTTTTTAAAAACAGTGGTTTCTATGTGGTAGTAAGGGAGCCCCAGAGCGGTTTGCGTGTTTGAACATCAGGTCAATCTAATTACAGGAAATTATTGTGCATTTTCGGTAAAATGTGTGTGTGTGTTGTGGAAGTCACACCGCACCATTGCAGCAGTAATTAGGCACTCTTGATGTCCACTTTTTTTAATCAAAAAAAATGTGTCTGTGTGTCTGTCTGTGTCTTTCCAGTTGCTGTGTTTTTATCATTCCTAAAGATGGCACGTCAGAAAACATTTTAGTAATAAAGTACATTGGATTTGTCATTCCAATTGGTGGCACAATACAAACACAAAAACTGCTTTTATGAATCCCATAACAAATGTCATATAACAGATGCATATACATAGCATGCTGCACTGCAAATGTTAACACTGAGGTCTGTGTTGATTACTTAGATTTCAATTCAGAGGCAGAACCTCTCTATTTTTCTACCTCCTACTGTTAAGATCTGGTTTGCAATTGTTACCACAAATCATTTTAATTTGTCCACCTCTTTGTAGAGGAAGTGACCAAGCCATCCTTATGGTGCTTGATGTGAAACTTGAGGAATTTAACTTTTCTTTTTCCCCTTCCCCCTCAGTTTTATGATTTGTGTTTTTTTTTTTTTTTTTTTTTTTTTTTTTTTTTTTTTGTATCGGAAGGATTTCCTTGAAAGTATAGAACTTTGTGAAGCCCTAAAGGATGAAAGGGTAATAGTAATAATTTACATTATTCATTGTTTTGTTTATTTTTCGGTGCCTTGTTTTTCATTTTTTTTTTCTCTTCCTTTCAGGATAAAGCACTTTCTAAGCTAAAGATCGTTCGATCAGAATGCAAAAACTTAACAAATGAAAATGAAAATTTGAGGCTTGAAATCGGAGTGCTAGAATATGAGCTAAAGGAAAAAGATGAAATTAACACATTTATTTCTTTAGAACAGGTATTTTTTTTAACATTTTATTTTTCACTGCTTTCTAGATATTAAAGTGAACATGTCAGTTTCACACTTTTGATTTCTATCTGTTTAATGTAATATGTATAGATTTAACCATTAAGCAGAGTAGATGCTAATAGTTAAGGTTGTGTACTATTTCCAAATAAAAAGTAGCAAATTACTTCAAATGCTTTCTGATGTTCTAATTAATCATGTGTATGTTTGCACATGCTGCTGTGCAGGAACAGTTTATAAAGGTAACTGCTTTAAGACAGTTTGTAATTTGTGGTTTTGGTAGTGGCATTAAATTACTAGTCTTGGCTCAAAAGCATCCACTGTGAATTCTGCTTTTGTTCCACTAAACAATACTTTTCAGATTTGCATTTAGAATATGTTGGAATTTGTTTTACTTTCAAGTGTGGGGTAAGGTGTATTGATTTGGGGTCTTTATGTTCAAAATTCACATTCTACAGGAAAGAATGCATTGAGTAAACATAATTCAGACACTTTCAGGTTTGATTGTGGTTACTGATATTTTTCCATACTTTTTGTAAGCATTTGTCTTTTTAAATCTACAGAGCGATCTGAAAAATGAAATTGCTACTTTAAAGGCAGCAACTGATGATGCAGAGTCATTAATTAGTCAATTGAAGGTGAGAATCTTGGACCTATTTAATTTTCCTGTTTTGTTAATTGAGATTACTGCTGTAAATTAAACTTGGGAATACAGCATCGTATGTTGAGTCTAAGCTGGCCACATTTTGGTAGTTAAATACTACTGTGAGTTAGAGTGCTTATAAAATATTGTTCCTTGTTATGTTTGTTGTCTTACATTTTCAATATACCTCTATGTATCCAGGATTGTTTTTTTTTTTCATAAACATCTCAGATGTATAAACTGTACTTTTTTTAGGCTGAACTGGAAAACAAAAGAAAGCAGCTAAGTCAGCAGGAAGAGTGGATATCAGAATTACAGAAACCGGTAAGACTAAAGAAAGCATGAACTCGAATATGTATTTCAAAAAAGCATTTCTGCCATGTAAACTGCCAAACAATGTTTAAAATGCCTAATTTTTTAAAAGTGGTTTATACAGAGCGTTCTGTTTTGTAGAGATGCCAATGCAACGCTAGTGATTTTTTTTTTTTCTGCCATTTTTTCTTTATTTAATTTCTTTCCACTGTGTGTTGAGGTCAGTCTAGAGGCACACGATGCATTAAGACACCAGCTTTTTCTGTACACTTGTTATTCCCGAGTCATATAAATTATTAAAATCTAATAGCTGACAGAACTGACTTCATTGAAAGGAGATGTCCTCCTTTTAAACAATAAGTCTAAGTGATTCTTTGTTGAGGTGATATCTTGGACCTTTTAGATAGTCTTTGGCAATGTACGGGATTAATTTCTCCTCTGGTTTGCAGTATTAGGAATTCTCTGTGGCCTTATCACCTTCCACTTCTCTGTAGACTTCCTCCATTCTTGGTAATTTATAAGTGAATTCTCTTCTCTAGACTCATACTTGCATTATATGGGAACATGAGCATGTGGTCCTGTAGTTTCTGCGCTTATTAAATGTACCAGACTCCCTTGGAAATTCAGTGTCCTTCATGGGTGTGTCATTTATGTTGTGATGTTCATTCTGTCCTGAAAGGGGAGGACAGTCTGCTTTGAGGCATCAGGAGTTCCTTGTCTCTTTCCCTATACTTTTGTCTTGGCTTCCAATTTGGTTCTTTTTGAAAGCTGTTACATTCTTTTGAAAAAAACAAATTGCACAATCCAAATTAATTGTAGCATAATTATTAGCATTTCAAAATACAATAACCTACCAATCTTGAGTAATGTTGCTCTAGTAATTGTTCCTCTCATGCATTGGCCAGCAATATTTTGGTGCAAAAATAACAAATATATGTAAGCATTACAAAAGTGAAGAACTTGTGTTTGAATTCTTTGCTAAACGTGACTCAGTGCTGTAAATAAGCACTGAGCATGGAATAATTGATGACAGATTGTCTTGTAATTCCCTAAATGTTATAATTGCTTTATCCTTACCAATAAAATGCAAAAGTATTCTTGCTAAATATCCTGTGACTTTTAACCTTCCTTACACAATTCAACTTATGCCACAAATATTCGCTATATACCATTTCCCTACTCTCATTAGGTGAAATTGCTAGCAGAATAGATCCATGGACTCAAGTATCTACCCCATATATCTTACTTTTCCATCAGTGTGAATCAGCAGAAACTAATATTAATCCAACCGTGTGATATTTGCTCTATATCCCATTGCAGTGTGTTGTGTTTTTACTTTCATCTTTGGTATATTTCATTATGCCTGTTTTGATGCTAATGTTGTACTCTACTGTTATTTGACTCGCTGTTGCTAGTTGATAACTCTAAGTCTAAAGCAGGTCCATTCTTCAGTAGTCTGTTTCTGATCACAGTAATTCAAAATAAATAATGTTAGTGTTGTATAAAGAATTAATAGTTTTTCAGTTTCTTTTTAGACACAATGGCATGTACATTATTTGCTGTAATGAGGCAATGTTTAAATGAAATGCACTTCATTTGTGTTCATTGTAATCCGGTGTGCACTGTAGAAAGGCTAGCTTCAGATTAGAGTTTATGTCCTTTTTAGAGTGTATATGTCAGAATTGAGTTGACCTGAACTCTTCAGAGGAAACTTGACTTGTGCATTATCAGAGACCTGTTTAGAAGAGTTTAATGTGTCATCCATAGTACCAAATGATAGCATATCATAATATTTAGCCAGTTTATGAACTTTTAAGTAAAGGTAATTGCTTTGTTTATTATCTGTACAATGTATTTTTTTATCGTGATGTACCACAGTCTTATGCAAGGAGACTTCAAACAAAAAATCTGGTATATCTAGCCTAAAATGAATTGCAATGAGTGAAATCATTAAGTTTACTTCGTTTATAGATTTGTTCAAGCATTACATTCTGCACAAAGCTAAAACCTAGCATAAGGTAGAGATATAATTCAAGTTTTAAGTTTGTGAATATTTATAGAGTAATGGGTACTAAATAAATGAAATGTGCCTGCTGAAAATTTCCATTTAACTTTTAAGGTCATCAATTGCATCATTGTGTTTACCACATTTTGTATTCCATGTTGTAATAATGTATGAATTGTTTAGTTGGTTTGTACTGGCCTTAACACTCAAACACCTTTTACCATTTATACTAAACAAAAACTGTTACTGGTCTAGGCTGTCTATGTAATGGATTGTTCAGGTTGGGTCATATTTGTACTATTTTGTCAAACCTATCCCCATGTACAAAGATGCTGTTATGCCTTAACTGTACAGGGTTGTTCGATTTGCTGATCTCAAAGGCAAGAACCCAGAGTAGAACTGCTATTTTCCAATATCACAAGACACCAGATGTGGTTTGAGCTTTTAATGGGCATGGAAGATTGGAGGAATACAGTAATCCCTCCTCCATCGCGGGGGTTGCGTTCCAGAGCCACCCGCGAAATAAGAAAATCCGCGAAGTAGAAACCATATGTTTATATGGTTATTTTTATATTGTCATGCTTGGGTCACAGATTTGCGCAGAAACACAGGAGGTTGTAGAGAGACAGGAACGTTATTCAAACACTGCAAACAAACATTTGTCTCTTTTTCAAAAGTTTAAACTGTGCTCCATGACAAGACAGAGATGACAGTTCTGTCTCACAATTAAAAGAATGCAAACATATCTTCCTTTTCAAAGGAGCAAACAAATCAATAGTGCTGTTTGGCTTTTAAGTATGTGAAGCACCACGGCACAAAGCTGTTGAAGGCGGCAGCTCACACCCCCTCGTCAGGAGCAGAGAGAGAAAGACAGATAAAAAAATCAATACGTGCCCTTCGTGCTTTTAAGTATGCGAAGCACCGTTCAGCATGTCGTTTCAGGAAGCAGCTGCACAAAAGATAACAACGTGAAGATAATCTTTCAGCATTTTTAGACGAGCGTCCGTATCGTCTAGGTTTGCGAACAGCCCCCCTGCTCACACCCCCCTACGTCAGCGCAAGAGAGAGAGAGAAAGTAAGTTGGGTAGCTTCTCAGCCATCTGCCAATAGCGTCCCTTGTATGAAATCAACTGGGCAAACCAACTGAGGAAGCATGTACCAGAAATTAAAAGACCCATTGTCCGCAGAAACCCGCGAAGCAGTGAAAAATCTGCGATATATATTTAAATATGCTTACATATAAAATCCGCGATGGAGTGAAGCCGCGAAAGGCGAAGCGCGATATAGCGAGGGATTACTGTACCAGGTTACATAATAATTTTTTTTTTTTTGTTTTTAAACCCCCTTCTATGAAAAAGGACAACCACACAAAGTGACTATTATTAAACTGTGTAGAAGGAAGTAGAAAAGAATGTATTCATTTCTACATAAAGCAACAAAAAATGAGCCAAAGTGTTGAAGTTTGTTTTTATATATACTGTATGTATGTATGTATATGTATATTTACATTTTATTAGTGTCTTGAAAGTGTGTGGTTTTTTTTATAAGCATTTTAGCTACAGTAAAGTCTTTCATTGCTACTCTAAAATACAGCATATCTGGTACGCAGTATCCTAATTTTACTTGACAAAAGAATCTTTGCAATTCTTAAATTGAGTTATTTATATAAAAAAAAGTCTTATTTTGTACTGATTGCTCTTTTATCTCATTCTCAAACACCATGGATCCATAGGTATATATCCTAGCAGTACACGGTACAAGACAGGAAAGAGCCTTGGACCAGAGTACCAGTACATCACAGCAGTTCTGTTTTGTTGCATATTTTAATAGTTGAAAACTGTGGGGGACCAGGAAGAGCAGGAGCTTTATATAAGAATACTAGATAAGAGAAGCTTATTCAATATGCATATCCACATAAGGATTTCTGTGAACCACAGAGGTTTTTTTAGCATACCTTTTGAAGAATAACCGAGAACAGAATAACCACTACTGAGGAGTATTCTGGTTTGTGCGTGTTCACCAATTTCTAAGTTAATAAACATTTATAATTGGTTCAGTATCTCGGAGGAAGCCATTGGTGAGGTATACTTAGCTTAATGGAGCTATATTAACACATTTCACACATGGCATCTATATGCTATTTTCATATATCCTGATGACGTCATAAAATTGAAGATGTAGAGTTTTCCTTCAAAGAGCGAAGTGGCACATTGAAATTTAAAACGTCAAAAAAAAATTTTGACAACTGTTTTGTCTCAGTAGAGTTCTATATTACTCTACTTTATCCTTTTGTATTCTTTATTGTGTAGCCTTTGTCAGAATGCCTCAAATCCCATAGATTTACCATTGTTTATAAGGTGTTGTACTTTATAACTTCATTCCATCTTCCCTTCTATATCTATAACCTCAGGTAATTAGGTAGAGTAAAAAGGCGAGCAGGAGTTAAGTTACAGTTTGAATGTATTTTGATAATATTCATAAAATAACAATAAGCAAAGTACTTTCCTAAAACATGAGTTTCTCGCCAATGAAACACTAATACAGTAATCCCTCACTTATCGCGGGAGATAGATTCCAAGGCCGACCGCGATAACTGAATTTCCGCGAAGTAGGGACACCATATTTATTTAATTATTTAACGTGTATTTGGACATTTTTAAACCCTCCCTGTATTGTTTACAACCCACCCTTTACTCTATTAATAACAGGGACAACTGCTAAGCAATATGAAATCGGTAGATAAGTTTACACTTACTGTATAGCGAAGTACACGTAGCTATAGATGACGTGATGATGGTGATGAATATGCTGCGCAGTAAAAATGATGACGATGAAGGTGATAATCCCCTGAATGCAGTAGCAAGAGCACGTTAATGCTGAATGAGTGAGATGAGACTTCCTGGTTAATGCAGCACTCCGTCGCTGAGCCAATCAGCAGCACACAGGAACTTAACTGCGTGCTCTGATTAGGTAGCTTCTCAGCCATCCGTCAATAGCATCTCTTGTATGAAATCAACTGGGCAAACCAACTGAGGAAGCAAATACCAGAAGTAAAAAGACCCATTGTCCGCAGAAACCCGCGAAGCAGCGAAAAATCTGCGTTATATATTTAGATATGCTTACTTATAAAATCTGCGAAGTCGTGAATCCATGAAAAGTGAACCGCGAAGTAGCGAGGGATTACTGTATTACATTGCTTTGTCTAACTTGCAAATAAAGACGTATTTATCAACTTGTATACAAAATTTCACACAACACACAGAGGTTAATTATAAACAATAAGACAAATATCCAATAGGTTATGCCCTACTGAATTTTTATTTCATAAAAATACTAAAATAAACGGGTGATGTAGCTTATCCACTTGCCACAACCAAACATTAAATAATTATTTTACCTTGCTTACCATTACCAAATTTCTTAAATAATTTTTTAAAAATGATATAAAACCAAAATTTAAGCATTCATTTAGGAAAGCTGACCATCATTTTGTTAAGACCTGCACAAGTTAAGATCACTGTTTTTCCTAAGAACAAAAGTCCAAGTTTCATTTTTACTGGACCAATTTACCTGATACAAAAGCTATTTTGGTTTGTATTCAGTAAGTCTGCTTTTGTTAATCAAGATGATAATTTAGTAGATTGTGAAAATTGTCTTTTTAACATTTTACTTTGTTTCTGACAGGGTGATAAAACTCTTTTACAACAGATCTCTCAGTTCAAGCAGTCTTTAAAAGATGCAGAAGCCATGACAATTGATGCAAGGAAAGAAACATCATTTCTTAGAAGCGAAAATCTGGAGTTAACTTCAAAAATGGTACTTCCTATGAATGTGAAACACATTTTGTCCAGTTTACCTATATTTTTAGAACTTCATTTGTTTCCTTTTTGTGGCAGAATGAAATGAGCATCAAGTTTAATGAAATGGAAAAAAGCCTCCTTTTGCTACAGTCTCAACTGGAGAGTGAAAAAATGCGCTACAAAAAAATGCAAAGTGATCTTCAGAAGGAGCTGAATCAGGCATTTGCTGAGAACACAAAGTTGACTTGTCTTTTGGATGGCAAGGTTCCTAAAGGTATATCTGGATTCTTAGGATTTATAGTAAAGATACTGTAAAATACAATCTCCTTTAGTTTTGTTGAACATTTATCATATTAACATAACTTTTATCAAATCTTGGTGTTTAATGGAGTATATCCCTTGTAATCAGCTAATTGGTTTTGTAAATCATTGGTGTAAATGCGACTGAAAAAGAAAGCAACTGATTGGTCACATACTACTCCAATCAGTCAGCTGATCTTCTCTGTATTCCTTTTAGTATGATACCTGATATTCTCGGTGACTTGGCATTGAACATTTAAACTTTCAAAACATACTTGTAATCCTTTTGCAGTGCCCCTTTAAACTTTTTATGGGCATCTTCATGTTGCATGCGTAGCTGGTTGAAGCAGATGCAAAAGTTTTTGGATTTCTTGTTATATAATAAAAAAATATTTTGTATTTAATAATGCCAAACATATAGATATTTTTCCAGAAAAATGGCACTTAATTGTACATGTTAATGATTTTAGTGATGATCATGTAAATAAACAAATGCTTATACTCTAAGTTTAATTTGTACAAAGTTATGATTGTGAGCAAGATTTGTTTTTTTCTTTTTCTTATAAAGATATAATTGAACAAGTGGAAATGGAAAAGGTTGTGTTTAGTCTCAAAAAGGAACTGGAACAAGCATTGTCTGAGAAAGTGTGTATACAAACTGAACTTGCTGCAGCTGCTTCACTCCAGGATCTTCCTGAAAAAGTTGAGATACTCTCAGAGCAGGTTAGAGCTCTATTTATTAGTGTCTGGTTATTCACAGTTGCTTCTATGGGCTCTCACCTAACCAAACAGATTTAGATATTTAAAAAGTTGCACCTTTTTATTGTCTTCTTATAATCCATATTATTCAGTGATTAAGTTATATATGTAACATGCTAAACAATAGTGTCAAAAGGGTTACAGTAGACAATCCTTTACAAAAAAAAAAAATTCCAGCTACAATGAAGTGAACTATTTTTTCATAGTGTTTTTTTTTTTTTGAGCAGTTTTTAAATACTGTTATTTAGAAAGGAGGAAATCCCAAAATCATTTTGTACATTTGCTCTCTACAGCAAATATTGTATTTATGCAAACTCCTATTCCACAGTTTAAGAGCAGGTAGATTGTATGTTAACTTAATAGTTGAGATTAGGCCTGAGATTAGGCCTTTACTCTTGTGTGAGTGATCTCCATTCCAGGTATTTCGATACTAGTTACAAGCAGGTACCATTGCTTGTCTGAGATGGCATCATTTAAAACATAGTCATTAGAGATCTGTTTTAAAATGAATTCAGTTTAGCACTAGTTCTATCAATCCTGAAAATTAAAATGTATACGTACAATAGATTGGCCTGTATAATTAGACTAATGCCTATTTAGAAACTATTATTTGCCTTATTTTAGGCAACTTGTGAAACTAATTCATTCTAGATAATGTTAAGTCTAAATATTTTGGACCATAGTTGGTCCGGTTTATAGTTTTAACTTTATCTTTGATGTGGTAATGTTTGCCAGATATAATTAGGGTAAGGATGTATTCAGATTGGGACTAGTTTATATAAAATCTGCACCAGGTAATGAAGTTGACTCTTAAGAATGAAGTACATTTTTTTGTGTCAGAAAATGCTTTTCTTGTGAGCAAATCAACAAACATCCAATATTTTTTCTAGTAAATGTATTTGTTATCTGACCCACCTGGTATTAATAGATTCTTTAGTTTATGAAGTCATTTAATCACTTTTAATTGAAAATTGTTTAAGTTTCATACCTACGATTTTGATGTCTCATGAAGATATTCCTGCAAGAATTAAATAGGCATGGAAAGAATATCTTTGATCCAGGTTTCTCACACTTTATTTAATAGATAATGCTGAATTTTAAGTCCTTAAACTTAGAAATATCAAAATACCGTCATGTAAGAAAATGTACAAACCTGACTTCAAGTCTTTAAACTGTGTGAGAGAACTGCTACCCCAGAAGGAAAATTAATACCATATTAATCTTTTTTTGGACAGATCCATAATACAGATCCAAATTTTGCATCTGATTTCTAACATACAGCTAGTGCAATGTTGTTTAATTCTGTACATTTTGACATGTATGCAATTGCATTGAACTGTAAAGCCCAAAAGAGTCCAATCCAAACTAAAGTGAAGTGGTTCTGCAGATTGTTGCCTTTAAGCATTTTAGCAAATATTGTAGTAATCTGTATAAGGCAGTGATTAGCAAGGGTCAATTGGTGGGGTGCTTTACCTCGATTTTCCACAATTCTTTATACTTTGTAGCTGTAGAGCCACTTTGACTGATACAACAGTTCTCACTTCGACTGTGTTTAATTCACGTGATTTTGATCTTTTCACCCCTGTACTGCAATCTTCACAGCGAAAACTCGAAGACCATGCATAAATGTAGTTCTGAAGTAATTAACTCTTTCAGGGCTAATTTTTTTGTTTCTTTTCTCCCAGGGCTGAATATTTTTCCAAAAACTAACTTTTTTTAAAAAAAGAACACAAAGCAATTGTTTAATATATCAAATCGACAAAAGATATTTACTGTTGACAAATGTTACTGTCTTGCATGTTGTATGAGCCTGCATACTATACTTTCACATACATGTTACACAGCAAAGTCCTGCAAAGTATATCGCTCAAAGCAGCCAGTTGCATTCATTGCCACGTTGCTCTGCTTACAATATGTGTTGCTTTGGTGCCTCCTTTTCAGTTGTCTTTTGCTGCACTTTCTCACATATATTGTTAGTGTGTATTGTAGGGAGACAAGTCACCCGTTTGACATCGTGCCATGCCACTGCCACCAAGTTTTCTGCCCGCATGAAAACCGTATTGTCACCTCTTTTTATCTTCAGCCTGTCTGGCTTCAACTGTGAAGCCATGTGTCTCCTGTTCACCCTCACTGTGCCACAAGCTCCAATTCCCTTGCTCTGTAGCTCCATGAACAATTTTGGGCATGTATAAAAATAAAACGCAGGTGCGCCAATGCTTATTTGCGTTTTACTGTTTATTTTTGCAGCTTCCTTGTGGTTCAGGCTGAAAATGAAATTGCAGATTGGGTTGTTTCATTTTAATTTTAATTTTTGCAGCATTCTTGGGTGCAGATTTTGAAAATGAAATTTCAGAAGAGACTACATTTTCATTTTATCATTTTCATTTTTGCAGAAAATACCTCCCATTGTAATCACACCAAGCCTTCTTGGAAAAAATGGCCTCTGAATTAGGATTCACCCAACTATTAATTTTTTAACCCATTTACTTTGTTCAGTTATTTGTGACAAGTAGCCCACATAATGCATAAGGTCCAATATGTATTTAAAGCTAACTATTTGTCTTTTTTTTTTTTTCTGAAATTGTTTTTAGATAGATTCAATGAAATATTATTAAGATGAACTAATGTTAGGAATTTTGAGCACTGATAAATTATAGTATCTTCCCCATCTTTATGACAAATGCTAATCAGCTTAAGCATTAAATTTCACATGTTCTCTTGGCAGCTGAAGAACGCATTATTTGAAAATAAAACACTTCTTCAAAAACAGCTTGAACTTTCAGCAGAAACTGAAGAATTGAAAATGGCTAGGAAGCGTCTGTCAGATGAGTACAATTCTGAAGATGTGAAACCAGTGTATAGGCAGCATCAGGACCAGCATACAATGGAAATGTTTGATTCGGATGAGCAGAAAGACAAGTTAGATGGAGCAAAGGAAGAAACAGAAGAGCTAAAAATGGATGTTCAGAAGAATACTGAAGATGTAATTGTTCATATTATTATACATATGTTTTGTTCTAAACCCATAATTAAATACTTGCGAACATTGATTAAATTCATTTTTGAATGTTATGCATATGTGTATATACTGTGTGTGTATGTGTGTATGTATGTATATGTGTGTGTGCATTTTTACATTTTTACTTCTTCCATAGGCATTGAAGTCTCACTTCACAGTTTAGAATGTAGGGTCACTTATAAACTATAAGTGCACAGTATTTTTAACTTATACTATTAAAAGATTGTTTAAAAAATGTAAATACAGATCCATTTTATGTTCTACAAAAGTTTTGCAATTTCCTTTTTATATTTGGTAGTGAAGCTTTTTTTTTTCCTAATTCTTTCTCTGGAGCAAAGATTTTCAACGTTTTTTTTGAAGTGCAGATTTAAAATCGACCATTCACAGTAACTGCTCTAGAGTGAATTATACATGCATGATGGGGATGAAAGTACCTTTTTGAATCTCTCCTTAAAGATTTTCAGTTTTGCATCTTCTCAATCTAATCAATTAGGTATACTTTTTTTCAGAATGATTGATTTAATAATTAGCTTTAAATTCAGTTGCAGAAGCTACTTGATGAAGTTGCATCTCTTACAAAAGAAAAAAATGAACTTCTTGAGATGATCAATTCACTGACCGCAGAGACAAATGAATTAAAAGCAGACATGAAGGATAGTATTGAAATGGTAAGTAAATATTGCTAATTATTTTATTTTTAGCACGAGCATTATTTATAAATGTTGTGTTTGCTTTCAGTCTATTGAAGTTCAAGAAGAGCTGAGAACTGCACAAGAGGGGCTTAAACAGCAGCGTTCACTTGTCCGCAAGCTTAAAGCACAAAATTTTGAAAAGGATGAGATTATAGCTAGTCTGGAAGAGAAGATGCTGAAAACTACAACACATGAAGATTTGGAGAAATTGGTATGTGTAGAATTTTAAATTCTTTAAAGGAATGTTCCACCCAAAGATGATATATATTTTAAATGTCACCCTAAACTGTTTATAGTGGTGGCCAAGAAATTTTTTATCTCCTACTTTTCTGAAAAAAATTAAAAACAGTATTTTCAAACTCACAGGTGCTGATAGTGCATCAATGCTAGATAATTCCAAATGATGTTAAAATTGTCCATGGGAAAAAATAAAATATTCTCATGTAACTTGCTTCCCATAATCCACATGTCTGATATCTATTTCTAAGTTCAAAATGTCAACAAAAAAGACATCCTTTCCATAGTGCCTATTGTTCACTGGTGAAGGAACCTGTCTTTCATTCAAAGACAATTCTCTGTTGGGCTCTTGAGCAAGGCCCATAACCTGAAAATTGCTCCAGGGCTGAAGTATTATAGCTAACCCTGTGCTCTGACCTAGTGCTGGGAGGTATACCAGTTCATACCAAAAACTGTTATTTTTGTTATGATATGGATTTTTCTTATACCGCAACACTGGTTTAAATAGCCTAAACAACGTTTAGAACGTGGTGCAGCGGGAAACTGTTTAAGGGGGGACCTTTTTCACTGCTACACCGCTAAACACGCATGCAACGGAGTACATGCGTTAGTGGAGGTATTGAGCAGTGAAAATGGACAGAGAACATTCTGAAACTGAAGCTGTAGCATATGATAAAGTTGAACATGATGACACAGAAGAACTTTTGCTGAAAAAAGGATCCATATCTGTTGTCTGGAGATACTTTAGTTTTAAAAGGTCGGATGTGGACCAAACCACTATTTACTGCAAATGCTGTTGAGCTAAAGTTGTTGCCGGAGACGGCAACATGATCAATTTGCTGCACCATCTTAGCCGCAAGCATGCTTTGGAGTACCCTGAATGTATGGAACCCTCCACGTCCTCGGGTAAAACTGAAAAAGCTAGAGGACACTCGAGTCAGACGTCACTTGTAGAAAAGAGATCAAATTTTGGTAGAAATTGCACAATCAGCCACTGGACCAGAAATGGGCTTTAAAGTTAAGGAATTAACTGCAGAGAGAGCTGAAATGTCCCTGCAGAATAATGAACTTCAATAAACTGTGAATGGTATGAGGAATGAAATTAAGCACTTGATAACCAAACTCCTTTTATGGTAAAACTTTTAATGTGATCCATACTACACACTCCAGTTGTTTTCTGTAATGAAATGAAGATTTATTTAGTTGATATGCACAGGGTTCTTCTCAAACACACACACACACACATATAAACACCTTGTCTAAAGTAGTGTCTTGTAGTGTTTTTAAAAGTTAGTGTGTCATCCCTCCCGAAAGATCATAAAATATTGTTTCTGTGAGTTAAATTTTTATTTTTACATTTAATAAACTGAATGGCCTGTGTGGCATTATAAAGAGAAATGTTCACAGCAGAAACATTCAGACCACTAGAATTACTCGATGCTGCTAGTTCTTTTATAGAGCTGGTTAAATTATTGTTTGAGGACCACTTAAATTGGTAAAAGATTTAATTAAAAAATAATCTCTTAAACCTCTTACACATCAGTGGAGGAAGTGACACTCTCAAATATAATTGTTTCTCATTTTCACTTCATTATCTTCAGTTTAATGTTTGCACAGATTGTGTAAAAGCAGGTAAATCTTTTAAAAAAAGATGAAACATGTGGCATATATTATGGAATGTCTTGATTTTTTTTTTATGCTGGGATATGCAACAGATGTTAACCTGAAAATTATTATCTCCAAATATAAAAATACTTAAAGTAAATAAAAAAAAAAAAAATTAGCTTTGGATTACTGGAATTCGGTATAAGCTTAACTTTGCTCTGGAAATGTTTGCATATCATCTTTACAAAGTGCACTCCATTACACATTATACTGTATACTTTAAATCATGAACATCAGAAGTTACTTAGCTATGTGACTTCTTTAAATTCATCTGGGTCTTATGAATTTGATCTTTTACTTTAGGATTTTTCTATTTTGTCTTGGATTGGGTGTGTTAAGGTGTGATTTTATGTTTTTATTGATCAGTACAGTACTATGTTTTTCAGATCTCCTGAAATGAAAAGTATTTCAAAAACTTGCAACATGCAAAGAAGTGGGTCTAATGTATTAAAGCAAAACTGGTATGTAATAAGTTTGAATTATGCTGTCTTTTTAAAATCATTCTTTTAATACCGTTTTTCTAGGTTAAGGAAGCCGAAGAGAAGACTGTAGAGCCAGTTTTAATTAGGGAGCCTGAAGAGAAACTTGATAAAGAAATTCAAACCTCTCCGAATTCAGAGGTCAGTATGGATATTTATAGACATTTTTTGTGTTTTTAACATAAAATATAAAAGATCTACATAGTAACTTGTTAGATTTAATTACTTAATGTTCTAAACCTTAATTCTGCAAGGATGTAGAGGAGTAAAAGTAAAGCACAAATGAAAATAGGAAAATTGAACCCATCTCTGTATAAGCAGTTAAGCTGCCTTTTTAGAGCTTGTTTTGAATGGCAGTGTCATACTTGGCCCTAATAGTTATAACCTGTACTATGCTAGTTTTAGCAGTAAGTGGTAATTAAGTTCTACAGATCCATTTATGTGTATTGTCAAGTTCCTTGACATTTGTTCATGCTGAAGTAAGTTTTTGATTGCCCAACAAGAATCTGGACGGACAATTGGCCAGTACAAGTTAGATTGTAATCTTTTTATTTGTGTTGTGTGTGTTTTTTAAGAAACTAATGCTCTTTGGATACCAGAGATTTACTTTTCTCTGGATTCTTTGTAAAGGAGAATTTTGTTTTATTGCATATTTCAAATTTTAGCTAAATGTTTCAAATTAGGTTCAGTTTTTCTTAACTATATATTTTTTCTTCAGTTTTACATTGAAAATGTAACTACTGACCCTGGTTTAGTAGTACATAATGTGGAAAAGATTTTACTAATGCCCATGATAAATGAAATCAAAGAGCTTCAATTTTCACTCTTAATCACATCTGAGAAAGATGAGATGACACATTTGGAAGAGAAAATAAGAGAGGTGGGACTGCTATGTTAATGCTTAACACCTAGGAGTTTAGAAGAATGGTTGTTCAATTTTGGTGATGATTTCTTATTCTCTACCTTTATACTGTAATTTAAAAGAGCACTGGTTGCCAAACTACAATATTCAGGCAAATGACAGTATTTTAAAGCATTATGAAATGTAAAGGATGTAACTATGTTATGTGTTCTCTTCTTATTTTATGCTAACGTCCTAACTTGTTTAGGATTGTCATTCCTTGTTTGGTTGCCTGGGTGTTTAATAATCTTGGACCACCCATAGCAGACTCTTCAGTACCATACTGTTTTTGTCAGGTGTCATTCTAATTACTTATTAGGTGTTGACGCTTTTCTTTTTTATGTTTGCCTAGAATGCAAAAATGACTACAGTTGTAACCATGTCTGTCAGGTTTTCTGTATGATGAAGTCACAGTGGACCAATTTATTGGACAAGTGCTAGGCTTATGCTTTAAAGAAATGTTCAATTTTCATTGTGATATTTTTAATAGTGCACACTGAAAAAATTTGGGGAACTTAAAAATGTATCTTTAAAAGGATTGGTAAATATTCAAAATCAAACATTGTAATACAAAAAAACATTCTGTGCAACTTCATTTACTGATTAGGTTACTGTTTCAAAAGTAATTTTTAGTAAATTTACTTCAGAGCTTGTATATTGACTTGGTTTACATGCTCTATTTTTGCTTCTGGCATTAGAACAGGTCCCCAGTTCAAAGTACAGTAATCCCTCCTCCATCGCGGGGGTTGCGTTCCAGAGCCACCCGCAAAATAAGAAAATCCGCGACGTAGAAACCA
Organism: Erpetoichthys calabaricus; assembly: GCF_900747795.2. NCBI lineage: Eukaryota > Metazoa > Chordata > Cladistia > Polypteriformes > Polypteridae > Erpetoichthys > Erpetoichthys calabaricus. The sequence goes on along the minus strand of NC_041400.2, from coordinate 98,996,595 downwards.
TATGTTTATATGGTTATTTTTATATTGTCATGCTTGGGTCACAGATTTGCGCAGAAACACAGGAGGTTGTAGAGAGACAGGAACGTTATTCAAACACTGCAAACAAACATTTGTCTCTTTTTCAAAAGTTTAAACTGTGCTCCATGACAAGACAGAGATGACAGTTCCGTCTCACAATTAAAAGAATGCAAACATATCTTCCTCTTCAAAGGAGTGCGCGTCAGGAGCAGATCATGTCACAGAGATAGAGAAAAGCAAACAAATCAATAGGGCTGTTTGGCTTTTAAGTATGTGAAGCACCGTGGCACAAAGCTGTTGAAGGGGGCAGCTCACACCCCCTCCGTCAGGAGCAGAGAGAGAGAGATAGAAAGAGACAGAGTTTGTTTTTCAATCAAAAATCAATACGTGCCCTTCGTGCTTTTAAGTATGCGAAGCACCGTGCAGCATGTCGTTTCAGGAAGCAGCTGCACAAAAGATAGCAACGTGAAGATAATCTTTCAGCATTTTTAGACGAGCGTCCGTATCGTCTAGGTGTGTGAACAGCCCCCCTGCTCAATCCCCCTACGTCAGGATCAGAGAAAGTCAGCGCAAGAGAGAGAAGTAAGCTGGGTAGCTTCTCAGCCATCTGCCAATAGCGTCCCTTGTATGAAATCAACTGGGCAAACCAACAGAGGAAGCATGTACCAGAAATTAAAAGACCCATTGTCCGCAGAAATCCGCGAACCAGCAAAAAATCCGCGATATATATTTAAATATGCTTACATATAAAATCCGCGATGGAGTGAAGCCGCGAAAGGCGGCATAGGCTCCACTTAAGGTTGAACTGAAGAGGGTTAGAAAATGAATGAATAGTTGTTAACTACTGGATACAAATTTTCCATAAAGAGTGAAAAAGATGATTTAACTAAAATGTTAGAGATACAAGTTATTGAAACAGCAAGAGAATTGTGTTCACAGCAGACAACATACCGTCACCTCGGCAGCTTTCCTATGCCACACCAACTCCCTTCTCCTGCTGTTTACAGTTGTAGAAGATAATTTAAATGATCGTTGTAACCATAAAACTAAAGATGCAACAATATGAAAAACGTATTTATCTTGAAAGGAGTGGAAGATGAAAGGACTGCCATAAGTGTGGTTCTTCAAGCCTATATACATACAGTGAATAACCCTGTATTTAATATTTACGTTAACTTCATGTGTGAATTGTCTGCAGATGATGATTTAAGTATTTCTTCTGTGCTGTAACTTATTAAAGTGTCACAATGACCTGCTGTTACAGTCTGTTACAAAAAATAATTTTAGCTTAATACTTAAATGTGTCTATCTGTTGGACACTTTTTTGATTAAATAACTTTTTAAGAAATAGTACAATTCTCCAGTAGCCCCTCCACAAATAACAGTTCATAGGTGCAATTTTGACATTAAATTTCAATGTGGCTTACCTGAGAGCAATTATTTTGACTACAATAAGCTTATTTGTGCTTGGCTTTAACCTACATAATATTATTAAATTCCATTAAACATATATTTTATGTATTCTGATAATACATTTTAATTACATTCTATTAGCACTGTTATTTTTGGATAGGACACATCCTTATAAAAATGTTCCAGCTTTCACTTAAGTTTCTGAACACAACTGAATTTTACAACATACGATATCCATTTTCTATCATGAAGTTAAGGACGTATGTGGGAAATGTGGCATTGCATTGATGTCTGAAAGATGGGAAGTTGTTCACACTGAACTAAATGAGCTGAAAAAAAGCACAGAGGTACTTGAAAATGTTGTTGTTAGAATTAATTTGAATAAAAGTGTGCTCTTTCCAGTGAATTCTCAAGCACATATTAGATTGGGCACCTTCCCTTTTCTTATTATAGATCAGTTTAAATACCAAGGGGTAAACAATCACAAGTAAACATAAAGCTCTTTATCAACAAAATTTCGCCATCTGTATGGACAAAATTAAGCAAGACTTGCATAGATGGTCAACCCTTCATCTCACTTTAGCTGGAAGAATTAACATTGTTAAGATGAATGTCCTTCTGAAGCTTCTCTTTTTATTTCAAAACATTCCAATATACATCAATAAATAGTTTTTTAAGAAATTAGATTCACCCATAACATCATTTATTTGGAATTCAAAACATCCACGTATCCAAAGAGTGACCCTACAAAGACCTAAGGCAGAAGGTGGCATGGCTCTACCTAACTTTCAATTTAATTATTGGGCAGCAAACATAAAAACTATAAAAACCTGGACATGGACACAAATAGATGAACATACACAGGTTTGGTCCGCAATAGAAATGAAATCCAGTAGTACTTCTTTATATTCCTTGCTTTGTGCCCCGATAAATGCAAGTTATCTCCAATATACTAACAACCCAATTGTGCTTCACTCAATCAGAATATGGGACCAATGTAGGAAGTATTTTAAGATACAGAAGCTTTTATCTATGGCACCTCTGCACGAGAACCACCTTTTTCCACCCTCGCAAACATGCAGTTTTCATCCATCCATCCATTTTCCAACCCGCTGAATCCGAATACAGGGTCACGGGGGTCTGCTGGAGCCAATCCCAGCCAACATAGGGCACAAGGCAGGAACCAATCCCGGGCAGGGTGCCAACCCACCACAGGACACACACAAACACACCCACACACCAAGCACACACTAGGGCCAATTTAGAATCGCCAATCCACCAAACCTGCATGTCTTTGGACTGTGGGAGGAAACCGGAGCGCCCGGAGGAAACCCACGCAGACACGGGGAGAACATGCAAACTCCACGCAGGGAGGACCTGGGAAGCGAACCCAGGTCTCCCAACTGCGAGGCAGCAGCGCTACCCACTGCGCCACCGTGCCGCCCGCAGTTTTCAATATCTGGAAAATATTAGGGATTGAATCACTTAGAGATCTGTACATAGACAACATCTTTGCATCCTACAAACAATTACATTCCAAATTTAACTTTCCAGCAGCACATTTTTCATTACCTTCAAATTAGAAACTTTATTAAACAGAACTTGCCTAATTTTCCTCACCTCCCTCTATGCTGGAAAAAAAAATATTGCTCTGTTTTTTTGAGGATTCAGACAGCATTTCTGCAATATATAAAACTATTTTACAGTCCCTCCCTTTCAAAGATCCAAGAGGACAGTGGGAAAAGGATCTCTCACTCAATATCTCAGAACAGGAGTGTAAAGTAGCAATGCAGTGGATTCACTTGAGCTCCATATGTGCAAAGCATACAATTATTCAACTCAAAATTATATATCGAGCGCGTCTGTCTCGTTTAAAATTGTCCAAAATGTTTCCAGGGCAAGATCCAACCTGCAAACGCTGCAATCAAGATCCAGCCTCACAGGGTCACATGTTTTGGGCCTGCACTAAATTAATATCATTCTGGACGAAAATTTTGAAATGCCTTTCAGACAGTCTTGGTGTCGCAATCACTCCTAACCCTAACCTGTGTTTGGTGTACTTCCAGATGGGCTTAAAGTGGAGAAGGACAATCAAACTGTAATTGCCTTTACTGCACTATTGGCATGTAGACTTATCTTGCTCAACTGGAAGAATCCTAACTCTCCTTTTTTTAAGTCAGTGGGTAATTGATGTTATACTATTTGAAACTGGCAAAAATCAAATTCTCACTTAGAGGATCTGTGTAGATCTTTTTCAAAACCTGGCACGATCTAATAAATAACATTTTAGAATAAGCTTTTAAAGCATTAAATTATTTCAGCGAATGCCAAGTGGAGGCAACGAAAAACATACAATTTGTTGGTTTATACAGTTATATAAACAACAAAAGGAAGTTGATTGAAAGCTCAAGTTCAGGAAGTCTCACAGTATCTGAAATTAAAAAGAAATGGTCAGATATCAAAGTTGCCATGAAAAGACGAGTGTATCCCACCATCTGAGTGTCATATGGAAGCTTATTAGGGTACAGAGGAGAGAAAAAAAAATAGGGACACAGTGGGGGAAAAAGCTCAATGTCAACTTTAATCTCAGTTTCCACTTTAATCACTTTGTTTACTTTGTCATTAAAGTAGAATGTCAAACTTCATCTTAAAATCGTTATATTTGCTAGTTTCTCAAATCCCATCATAACTAAAGTAGCATGTTAAATGCTTCGTATTCTATGTGTTCTTCTATGTACTCTGTGTGTGAATCACTACGTGCTTCTTAAACGGTCTTTCTCTTACGCTGACAGGACACAGAATACATTACATTCATGATATTGCATCTCTCTGATCAAATTAAATAGTAAGATGTATACTTGATATAATTTTCATCATGATAGGAATTTAAAGCATGTATTACACAAGGGGGGTGCAGTAGTAGCGTTGAGCTGGCACCCTGTCCAGAGATTGTTCCTGCCTCCCACAAAATGCTTGCTGCGCCGTGCACAACCCTTTATGAAATCATTTATTGCAGCAGTACTGTCTCTTTCAAACGTACTAACCCCCAATTCCTGTCTTTCCTTTTCTTTCTCCAAGTAACCAATAACCACACAATAAATTCTTTAATAAATGTCAAGCTATCTGTAAGCTTAGAAGCCTGTTCTTCAAAACTTTTAAGAAACATTGAAATATCTTCATAGTACATGTTTAATCATTCCATCCATCTATCCATCTGGGGTCGCACCAGTCCCAGCAAGCATACAGTGCAAGGCAGGAACAATCACTGAACAGAGCACCAGCTCATCGCTGCCACTGTCCACCATGTCCACACATTTAATTATTAACAGTATACATTATTTAAATGAAGTTAAAATGTATCTATATAATGTAATATACATACTTTACTGCATTTCATCTTAAAATGATTATCAAGAGCTCCAAGAAGATAGTGCGTGGAAATCTAAATCGGCTTAGAAGACAGTCATCGTCATATGTAAATACGCGCTCTCTTCTATTGAACTGAATTGAATTCCTTTGTTATTCTATGGTACAATGAGATTCCAGATGAAAATCTTCCATTAATTGTTTTCCTATAAAATTATGATAATATGATAACAATGACAAATATGCAATATGAAAGCATAAGTGGCTCAGGTTGTGCAATATTGCAACTGTAGTGCAAGTTTACAGTGAGCTACTTATTATCTTGTAAGTTCAAACAGTTCTACCGGGAACAGTTGATTGATTGTGTTTAGAACTCTTGGGATGAAACTGTTTCCGAACCGCGAGGTCCCTACCGGAAAGGCTGTAAAGCGTTTGATGTATGTGAGAAGTTCAAATAGACTGCATGCATGGCTGAGGCATCGTGTGCTAGAAGCTGTATCCCGATAATTGTTTCTAGAACGGAGAGAATCTGCCATAGAGCTTTCCGATCAGCTGCTGTAGAGCTGTGATTCCCCACTCAGGTACAATGGGTTAAAATACTGAGTGGTGCACTGATTGTAACAATGCTAAAGCAGCTATGGTATTTGGAATAGTTTAGCTATTCCGTGTAACATTATTTTGTTACAGGTTGATTACAATCTGAAGCCTTAAACTAAAAAAAACGATATGCAGTTAATTTCAGTATATTTGATAAAGCCGCGTCGGGGATGTCTCTCTATATATAAAAAAAAAAAAAAAAAAAGCCTCTGGGAAGCAAAAGCAAGGCTACGATACGTGATCTTCTCGAAAGACATTTAAAAGACCCACGAGACCAAAGAGACTTGCCACGGTGCAAGACATGCCCTACTTACAAGCAATATCAACAAATAAGTCCACGGGCAGAAAAAAAAATCAGTAGTGTAAAGGCAGTCATGCAGCATACACAGCTCCAGAGCTCTCAGTGCATATAAAGTGTATACGCCAATACAGTAGAAATGAATAAGGTAAAAATGAAACGTCGACGACTAAATGAAGAAACAAGAAAAGCTTGGAGAAAAGAGACCAAAAAGCGGTGGAGAGAAAAAAATGCTAAAAAGAAAAACAATAAGACACGCCCTACTTACACAAGATTTTATATAAGAGCATACCCATCAAAAAAAAATCAGTGGTGTAAAAGCACATAGTACACACAGATCATGTGTTCTCAGGACATATAAAGCATATGAGGACAATACGGAGAATAGAGACCCAAAGGCGTTGAGGAGAAAAAAAGGCAGAAAAGAGATTATGAAAGCAGTGGGATTCGACTGGCTCAAACAAACGATGGCGCAATACACATGCAGAGAAAGGTACTGAATATGAAAGCAGTAAAATTTGAAAGTATTGTAGCGTCCCAGCCAGGTTGAGGGCTTTTTGGTTTTAAGTGACTGTTTGCCATCTCTCAATCGGACCTGAGTACAGCACGGAAGACTGATAGCGGGGAATTGATTGATGCGGTAAGGGGGGGACGTTGGCGAGGGTATTAGAAAGTTGTGTTCAGGGTTAGGAAGTCGGCAATTGTTCAAGTAAAAATTTTGTGACACTATCATGTCAGTCGCTACAGTATCAAAGAAAAGATAGAAATGATTGCATTACCACAAACAAAAGGTGATTAATCATCAGAACCAGGTGTAATTGAAAAAATAGCAAAACAAATCGAGGTCAGAAAAAAAGTAGACAAAAAAGTCTTTTCGCATTCGCGTCAATCAATGCACAAAACATGGATTTACACAATAATGGACCATACACTATGAGAATCTATGGTCACTGCACAGTTTAAGCAACGACAAGTTAAATTTCAAAGAATACACAATTCGGTTGGGTGTATATCGATGATCACGGAGAGGCGATGCAAATTTTAACAGGCAAAAAGAAAGGTAATGTATATATTCTACGAATAACATTACACACAAAAGGAGATTGTGATATGCTATTTGTATTAAAATGTTTACAGTTTACCGTGAGAATAGCTTTTGCTATGACAATCAATAAGTCACAGGGACAAACATTAGAAAAACTCGGATTATTTATTACAGAAACAATATTCACTCACGGGCAGTTATACGTTGCGTTGTCACAATGTGTCTCCAAAAAATTTGTTTTTAATGAAGCTTTAAAGTAAAAGTGCAAATAATGAAATTGAAACAATTCCAAAGAAAAAAAATTTAAATTAACCAAACACAGGGGTTGGGCGAGCGAAGCGAGCAGTGGGTGAAGCCCCCTAGTGAATCTAAAAAATAAAGGGAAACCACATGTGAATAGTGGCACTGCTTTGATGCTGGGTGCCACCAGTTTGCAATACTAATCCGAAAATGTGCGTATGTAATGGTTTGACCTGGCATAAGAATGTGCGTGGCTTTATGCCAAGTTTAGTTTTTATACATTGCGATGGGAGTGTAGAACCGGCCGTACACAACATTTTTGTGTGTACGCACCGTCTATACATGAGGCCTCTGGTCATTTCCAAACCCTTTTAGAACGTCTTACAGCATATATTTTTTAAACATTACAAGTCTTCAAAGTGAAAGATGAGAAGGACTTCCTGCTGATTGTTTGCAAAATTTGCTGAAAGGTAAATTGTGTAATATGATAGAATACAATGTTGCAGTATGTTTTTTTTTTTTTTTTTTTTTTTCCTCTCAGTGGCACTTACCAAACTATTGAATTAATGTTAAGTGAAGATCATGGAACTATGAGCTGCTTTAGTCATACCTAAATAAAAAAAATCCACTTCTCTATTTTCTTGACCCTTTTATTATAGGAACATCTTAACTCAAGGGTATCTTTACCATATATGCATCAATTTTGTGTCTAAACTGCATTTTCTTCTCCACATATTTTGGCTGTTTTAATACATACAGATATGCAAAACTGACTTATAGGCATTTGAAAATTATTGTTTGTTCCTCTGAAAATGGCACAGAATTTTTTTTTTCCCATTTTGTCCCTTTGTGGGGGAAAAAATATTTTTTATGTACAATTTAAGTATTAAGAGTTTCATTTATAAATGTCGGCTTATTGTTATACTGTATTTACAATATCCATATTGTCTAGGTGGTCTGAGTTTAAAGAGTCTTTCTGAATAGAGTTTAAACTACATGAAAAATGTTTGTATCCATTCAGCTTTAATATGTATTCTTCTGAGTTTTAGTAGTTTTTAGAGAAACTAATGCAACTGTGACAGATTGATGCTTATATTTGTTATCATTTGTTTAGGTCAATCAAGTAACTGTTGAGTTGCCATTGACAACCACAGAGCAAAACCAGCTTTTAAATAAGACATGTGAACATTCTGATAGAATGTTAGATGAAATTTCAGCTCTTACAACTGATAGAAATAATCTACAGCAAAGACTAGAGGACGTCCAATGTGAACTACATAAATTGAGGAAAAATGCAGAGGTATTGCAAGTTCTATGCATTGTGATCAGTCGCAAAATTACCATGTTAATTTGCAAAACATAAGTTATCTAGACTTGTGACTGGTATTAAGGAAAATGCTTGATGGTTGAAATGGTCATCTAGCTTGTTTTTCTCTGATTTTTAAATTCTGCATTTTTTTTGTATTTGACATGTATCTCTAGTAGATTTACTTGCATTTTATATTTATGCCCATGCTCATATTTTAATTTTGCAGTAAAATAATTTTACCCCAATATGAAAACTAATTATCTGACAATCTGAGTAATAATCTTCATGATGTATTGTGTATATTTTTGAAATTAATATTTTTTTATTTAGAAAATATGCCTAAAGTATATAATAAAGTAAAGTGCTTAAGTTGTGCCTGTTTGCACATTCTCTTTGTGTTAGCAATTGCCTCATTTTCCTTTGGCATTTCATAATATGTGCAAGTTAGATTAATTGGAAACTGAATAGGCCTCTTGAATGCCGCTGTGAGTGTGTACTGCAGTTGTCTAGTAGCCTGTTCAGGGCTTGTTTCTACCTTCTACCAAATGCTGCTGAGGATAGGCACATGATCCACATGAAGTTGAACTTTAGAGTGTTAGAAAATCAATGAATAGTTGTTAAATACCGGATACATATTTTCCATAAAGAGTGAAATATTTTGCATGTTCATTTGCTGTTTGTAACTATAGGGAATACTGCTTTATTAAAGAATTTTCTTCTTTTTCTTGGAATTTAAGCAGTCACTTAATCCTTGTGAATGGGACAAAGTTCTTCAGGATAAAAGTATGATGGAGAAAGAACTGGAAAATTGCAAAAATGAAAATCGTATTACATCCAATGAGTTGAAAACATTAAAGGTGAAATTTGAAGAGCAAGAAATAGTTTTGTTGCAGTTCAAAGATGATTATGCACATGTGATGAATGCAAATGATTGCCTCCAGAGGACTTTGGATGAAACTGTAGCTGAGAACAATCACCTCAAATTAACAGTTGAAGATGATGTTCAGCAAGTATGTCACAACAAAGTTAACATGCTTTATTTTCATTTCGTTAGTATTAATTGCTGTGTGATAGATCTGTTTTTATTTCAATCATTTCAGTCAGTGTTGTTTGTGTTTAACTTAACTGAAACGGTAACAAACAAACTTAATTTTAACAGAGCTTCTTATTAATTTTTCTGCCACTGTTTAGGTAAAACAATTGATTGACGAACTACAATTGGTTACTGTAGAGAGAAACCAGCTTTTGGTTCAAATTCAGGAATCTTCTGATAAGTCAGAGTTTGAAAAGAAGCAACACAATATCTCTTTGCTTCAAACTGAAAGAAGTGATCTGTGTAAGAAATTGGATGATGTCCAAGCTGAACTATCTGAACTGAGGAAAAGCACAGAGGTATTTGGATGTTGTTCACGATATTCTGACTTGTATTCTTTGTTAAAACTGCCTGTCTTTGAGTTTTATGGCAAAAAACGCTGTAGTTTAGCAAGCTTGATAAGTTCTATATGAGAGCTGTTTTTTTTTTTTTTTCTCCAAGCTGGAGTGACCTGCAATATTTTCTGGAGAGACTGTGTTAGGCAGCTGAAGTGCTCTTTCCCAGAGTTAATAAAGCTTGGGTTGTTATCTCAGACTTAGTAGGTGATACCAAAGGCAGCTGTAGGGTCCTAGTGTATTTGAAGCGGACAGAAAGCTATGAGTGTATAAGAGAGTAAGAACCTGAGTGAGGTAAAAGAAGAAATGGTTAGCTTCAATTACAAACCTGAAAAGTCTACTTGTGTCACTTTAAGAGGCATCTTCATACATAATTCGCCTGCCTCCTCACTCACTCACTCACTCACGTCCATCCAAAGCCAAATGCGCAGTCGCCTTCTGCGCAGCTGCCCGAAAAACCTTACGAGACCGACATCCAACCCCAACATCTCGGCAGGCGGCAGATTTACGGCTGCAAAAATTCAAAGAGAAAGGCGACTTCGATTAAAGCTCTAGAGGCCTGAAAGGCGATTTCGACTACAGCTCGAGGCCTAATTACGCATTCTGATTCAATTACGCATTCATTCAATACAGTAATCCCTCCTCCATCGCAGGGGTTGCGTTCCAGAGCCACCCGCGAAATAAGAAAATCCGCGAAGTAGAAACCATATGTTTATATGGTTATTTTTATATTGTCATGCTTGGGTCACAGATTTGTGCAGAAACACAGGAGGTTGTAGAGACAGGAACGTTATTCAAACACTGCAAACAAACATTTGTCTCTTTTTCAAAAGTTTAAACTGTGCTCCATGACAAGACAGAGATGACAGTTCCGTCTCACAATTAAAAGAATGCAAACATATCTTCCTCTTCAAAGGAGTGCGCGTCAGGAGCAGAGTCTGTCAGAAAGACAGAGGAAAGCAAACAAATCAATAGGGCTGTTTGCTTTTAAGTATGTGAAGCACCGCGGCACAAAGCTGTTTGAAGGCGGCAGCTCTCACCCCCTCCGTCAGGAGCAGGGAGAGAGAGAGAGAGAGACAGAGTTTGTTTTTCAATCAAAAATCAATACGTGCCCTTTGAGCTTTTAAGTATGCGAAGCACTGTGCAGCATGTCGTTTCAGGAAGCAGCTGCACAAAAGATAGCAACGTGAAGATAATCTTTCAGCATTTTTAGACGAGCGTCCTTATCGTCTAGGTGTGCGAACAGCCCCCCTGCTCAATCCCCTACGTCAGGATCAGAGAAAGTCAGCGCAAGAGAGACAGAAAAGTAAGCTGGGTAGCTTCTCAGCCATCTGCCAATAGCGTCCCTTGTATGAAATCAACTGGGCAAACCAACTGAGGAAGCATGTACCAGAAATTAAAAGACCCATTGTCCGCAGAAATCCGTGAACCAGCAAAAAATCCACAATATATATTTAAATATGCTTACATATAAAATCCGCGATGGAGTGAAGCCGCGAAAGGCGAAGCGCGATATAGCAAGGGATTACTGTACACCTATGTCAGGTTTGTGGTGCTTATACTTATTACTATTCCATATTGTACTGGGACATTCATCATTCAATATTATACTATAGGCCTGGAAAATTCATCAAGTAACAGTACAAGCCTGTACAGTAATGAGTAAAGCGGACTACAATCATTACAAAACAACTTCATCGTTACTTATCATTTGTTCTTCATACACTGCTGACACAAACTCGTGCCCGTTTCATCTTACGTTGTCGAAACGGGCTCTTGGTCTAGTTCACATATATTTAGCAAGTTGGGGGACAACCTGGTTTAAAACAAATATCCCTGAAGAAGGAAGGCTAAATGATCAATTTTGTTTGGTGTTATTGTTTTGCATCATGATGGATGGAGCAGTAACTTTCATAATTACAGTAAAATGTATTCAGTATACCTTTCACAGAGTACTTGGGGTCATGAGTGAACATGTCTGCTAAACAGAGAATGTGTGTGTGTGTTTTTTTTTAATATTACGGCATCAATAGCAAATTATCATAATACCATTTTTAAGTAGACCTCTTTGGTTGTGTGTGTGTTTTTGTTTTTTCTTTAGTAAATGTATTCTTTTAATCCTCTCAAGATTACCCTATAGAAGATAAATTAAAGAAGGCACTCTTTTAGTCCGTTTCCCTTTTAACTTGTGAGGAAAAAAAAAAAAACTTGTCCATTATAATTTGAAAGTGATACTAAAGTACAGTATGGCAGAAAAGAGGAGAAAGTGTAGATTTCACAGATTGTTAGGATGAGCATGTTAACCAAAGACACTGATACATTAAGGTGATCTATAAAACACTACAACATTGTGGCTCCCTCACATTAAATTTAGTGGATTGTGTTACACATTGTATGTTACAGGCAAAGTGATTGATTGACTAAATTTCAAATTAATAATTTTGATAGGTCCAGGAGGAAAAAGACTCCTTAGCATAATCCTTTCAAATATGAGTGTCCAAGTTGTGTTATTACATTAAATGCTACATGAGTGGTATAAGACAGTTTTTGCATGTAGCGTGTTTTTATGTGTCAGTCTGAAATTCTGATTTCAGAATATAAGGCAGATATGTTTTTGTCTTACTACTTCTATTTTACCAGATTAATTTGTTGTAACATCCTTTAAATACAGTGACTTCCTGCACTGTAGCACAAACAAATGCCAAGCTTGTCAATAGCAGTACCAAAAAAGAGTCATTTTTGCTTTGTTTTTAATTAAGTTTAAATTTGTTCATCAGAGGCTTCAGGATTTGGGAAGAATGTGTTTTTTTTCTAGGTCACTACACTGGATAAAAACCAGATCTATTTGGCAAACAAGCATTTAACTTCTCCTGTTAATGTACTTTTCCCTCCAGAAGTTTTACTTTTGTGTGCTTTCTGTCAGGTTTTTTATAATTGTCCATGCTGCTGAGAAGAATAAAAATTTTACTAAAATGTGTACTTTATTTTTAGCATAATGTTCTGCATCTTAATGGCACAGCAAAATGTATGTACGACTTTAGTTTAGCCACTAAAACAAAGCAAACAAACGTATTTCAGTGAACTAGTATATTATCCCTTTTTGCTACTTAGTATATTATATACATTAAATAAAGTTTGCAGTAATATCTATCTATCTAATCTCATTCTTCTAGTGCTGTTTTAAACAAAAGTGTCAGTGACATATTGAATAATTGAATAATAATCTTAAATTTTAGGGGTGCCATAATGCTACTGAATGGAAAGAACTGTGTGCTGAGAGAGATGACCTTCTCCAGAGTAAGACTAGGCTAACAGAAGAGCTGGATAAAACTAAAAGCAATATCCATGCCATATCCACTGAGTTAGAAAGATTAAAGACATCTGAGGAGCAAAAGATTGTTCTTTTGCAACTTGAAGGTTATATGAATTCGGTAAACACAAATGATTGTCTTCAAAAGACGCTAGAAGGCAGTTTAGGTGAGAGAGATGCACTCCAAACAAAAGTTGAAGATCACATTAATCAGGTAAGGAAGACACAATTCCATTGATTTTTTTTTTTTTTCCTCATTATCCATTGATGTGTTGTAGGGTACGCTTAGCTTTCATTTGTGTTTAGTTGCCTTAAGCTTAACTTATAAAATAAGCAAATGTTTCACCTTAAAAGCTTTTTGGTTAATTTCCATGACAATTTTCAGTTAACACAAGTGAAAGAGGAGCTGCAGTTGGTCATTGCTGAGAGAGATCAACTTTTGAGTCAAATTAATGCAATTTCAAAGGTACCTGAACTTGAACATCTGCAGCAGCAGATCTCTTTGCTCACGAATGAGAAAAATAGTCTCTCTAAGAAACTTGATGATGCCAAAGATGAACTCTCTGAACTGAAGAAAAATGCTGAGGTATTTGAAGTTCTTTTGTATCTGCTTGTTGTATTCTACCTCAACTTTGTCTTCTTTTTTTATATATACTGTGTAGGACTATAATCACTCAAATACTTGTATTATTCAGCCATACATTCACTGTTAATTTTGCATAAGCATTTTTAAAATTTTACCTATTTATTCTCTTAAAACCATTTTAGAGGGTTCATGTTTTTGAAAAATGTTGCTCTTTTTATTGCCATTTATTATACATCTGTTTGTGCATTATTTTTCTTTTCCCAGTGATTAGCAGTTCACTTAATAATTCTTTTGTTCTTAAAACTCAATTTTAGGGCTCACATAATGTTTCTGAATGGAATGAAATATGTATTGAGCAAGATAATCTTCAAGCCAAGAGCAATTTAGAAGAACTTGAGAATACCAAAAATACTGGATCAGATGAGCTAGAGTCGCTGAATGTGAAATTTGAGGAGCAAAAGGTGATTTTGTTGCAGCTCAAAGATGATTATGCACATACAGTAAATGAAAATGATCGTCTCCAAAATAGATTACAAGAGGCTGTAGCTGAGAGAGATGCCTTCCAATCAAAAGTTGAAGATCGTACTCTGCAGGTAAGGGCAGAGAAAATTGCAGTGGTATAATTTCACCAGTATTACTTTTTCTATGGTAAAATGTTTAATTTTAATTGGTGTCAGTTGCTAATTGTAACAGCAACCATAACAGTCTGATATTTTATTTTTGTGCAAACTTTGTGGAAGTTTATACAAATATAGTGATTTGTTATTAATATTGTAAAGGAAGTGGTGTGTTATTCATTATTTCTTCCATTGAACTGTGTTGTGAACTTCTGGACTGAGAGTGTTTAAAATGTTTTGTGTATATCAGTTATTACATGTTTTTGGGTATTATGCCAAGTACTGCTTTCTTTTGAATGCAAAACTTTGAACATGTGTGATTTAATAAGTCTTTTAATGAAACGTATTGCTTTGTTAATTATTCAGGTAAAACAGGTGGCTGATGAATTGCAGTTAATTACGACTGAGAGAGATCAGCTTTTGTGTCAGATTAATGAATCTTCTGCGGAGCCAGAATTTGAAAAGATGCAGCAACAAATCTCCTTGCTGACCTTTGAGAGAAATGATCTCTGTAGAAACTTGGATCAAGTGCAAGCTGAACTTGCCGAGCTAATAAAAAGTACAAAGGTATTTAAAAATATTTATTTTGGCTTTTTGTTTATCAGTATTATTAATTGTAACTTTTTCCAGTTTATGAGCTTTCTTTATTGTTTAAATTCACCTCTTTCTCCTTGTAATTACATCATCTTGGCTGCCAGGTATATAACTGAAAAACCTACAGTATAATATTTGATTGTATGCATTTTGTGTATAGTGTGATGTTGGCAAGGCCTCACGTCTATACAGCAGTAGTTATGTCCTCTACAATGATGTGAGTTGTTTCTTTGCTGTTGGAAAATGTCTGGAGTACCACTGATTTCATCTGTAGAGTGGCATGCTGTTAGTGCAGTTCAGAAGTCAGTTATGACTTAACTGATGCATAGTTTAACTACTACCATAACATATATCTAAGTGAACAGCATTTCTTAAAGCAAGTCTGTGCCAGGCATTGCAATGCAACAAGTTACATTTCCCAGTCACAAACTTACAGTTCAACCTTTTAATACAAGGTAAATCTGCTGTAGGATAAGAAATTATTATTTACAGTATGAATGTATATTTAATTTTTAATTAATTTCAATGACTAATTTTGTAGGCAATTTCTGTGAAATGCTGTACTGTTTTACTACCACTTTAGTTAGCTCTGCAAATTATATTACCTACATTTTCTTTCTCTAGTGCTGTTTAGATTTTTAAAAAATTCATACAGTGAATGATGCTGATAATATTATAATTGGATTTTTAGGGGTCACATAATGCTTCTGACTGGCAAAAGTTATGTCATGAGCGAGATGGACTTCTACTCGATAAAACCCAATTGGCAGATGAGCTGGACAAAATTAAAAATGAGAACTGTGGTGCACTCAGGGAGCTGGAGACATTAAAAGTTACATTTGAGGTGCAGCAATTGGCTGTTTTACAGCTCAAAGATGATTATGCACATGTAACAAATGAAACTGACCTTCTACGAAATACTATTGAAGAGGTTTTGGCTGAAAGAGATCAGCTGAAAATGAAAACTGAAGATCTTAATCAAGAGGTGGGTCACATACAGTTTACCAAATATAATTTTAATACCATCATAATTACTTGCAGTGTGGTTCTGTGGGCTTCTGTTCAGTTTTAATGATAGTCATATGAAAATGTTGGGAACCCCTCTCAGCCTGCATAATAATTTACTTTCAACAAAAAAGATAACTGTGGTATGTCTTTCATTTCCTAGGAACATCTGAGTACTGGGGTGTTTTCTGAACAAAGATTTTTAGTGAAGCAGTATTTAGTTGTGTGAAATTAAATCAAATGTGAAAAACTGCCTGTGCAAAAATTTGGGTGACCTTGTAATTTTGCTGATTTGAATGCATGTGACTGCTCAAAACTGATTACTTGCAACACCAAATTGGTTGGATTAGTTTGTTAAGCCTTGAACTTCATAGACAGGTGTGTGCAATCATGAGAAAAGGTATTTAAGGTGGTCAATTGCAAGTTGTGCTCTCTGTTGACTCTCCTCTGAAGAGTGACAGCATGGGATCCGCAAAACAACTCTCAAAAGATCTGAAAACAAAGGTTGTTCAGTATCATGGTTTAGGGGAAGGCTACAAAAAGCTGTCTGAGGTTTACACTGTTAAGGAATATAATCAGGAAATTGAAGGCCACAGGCACAGTTGCTGTTAAACCCAGGTCTGGCAGGCCAAGAAAAATACAGGAGCAACATATGCGCAGGATTGCGAGAATGGTTACAGACAACCCACAGATCACCTCCAAAGACCTACAAGAACATCTTGCTGCAGGTGGTGTATCTGTACACCAATTTGCACAAAGAAAATCTGTATGGCAGGGTGATGAGAAAGAAGCCCTTTCTGCACTCACGCCACAAACAGAGTCGCTTGTTGTATGCAAATGCTCATGTAGACAAGCCAGATTAATTTTGGAACAAAGTGCTTTGGAATGTTATTTGGTCATAACAAAAAGCGCTTTGCATGCCAGAAGAAGAAAACCGCATTCCAAGAAAAACACCTGCTACCTACTGTCAAATTTGGTGCTATGTCAAACCACGTGTTATGGGGCTGTGTGGTTAGTTCAGGGACTGGGGCCCTTGTTAAAGTCGAGGGTCGGATGAATTCAACCCAGTATCAACAAATTCTTCAGGGTAATGTTCAAGCATCAATCACAAAACTGAAATTACGCAGGGGTTGGATATTCCAACAAGGCAATGACCCAAAACACAGTTCGAAATCTACAAAGGCATTCATTCAGAGGGAGAAGTACACTGTTCTGGAATGGCCATCACAGTCCCCTGACTTGAATATCATCGAAAATCTATCGGATGATTTGAAGCAGGCTGTCCATGCTCGGCAGCCATCAAATTTAACTGAACTGGAGAGATTTTGTATGGAAGAATGGTCAAAATACCTCCATCCAGAATCCAGACACTCATCAAGGCTCTAGGAGGTGTCTAGAGGCTGCTGTATTTGCAGAAGGAGGCTCATCTAAGTATTGATGCAATATCTCTGTTGGGGTGCCCAAATTTATGCACCTGTCTAATTTTGTTATGATACATATTGCATAATTTCTGTTAGTCCAATAAACTCATTGTCATTGCTGAAATACTACAGTTTCCATATGGCATGTCATATATTAAAAGGAAGTTGCTACTTTGAAACTCAGCCAATGATGAACAAAAATCCAAAGAATTAAGAGGGGTTCCCAAACATTTTCATATGGCTGTAAATGCATTAAGTATACCTTTAATTTTAATAGAAAGAATGTGCTGGGGTTGAATAGACATTTCCTATAACTTTTTAAGCATTGACTGTTTTTCTCAAACTTTTTTGTGTATATCAATTTTATTTTGTGGATTTTGCACATTTTTCCCTTCATTCATTAATTCTGAATAATAACCCTGAAAACAAAACTGAATCAAAAGTTTGTTTAAATCTCCAAATCAAGAAAATGCTTCCCTTTGTACTTTTAGAGGGTAATGTTTGCTTCTCAGGTGTGTACTGTAAATATGTGATTTTAAACTACTTGGATTTCAAACTTACTCCTCCCTATTTGTACTTGCTTTCATAGGTTTGTTTTATTTGTCATTGATAGATGTTGGAGACATTTTCTTAGCTTAAACTTAGGTTGAAGATAGAATCTGGTAATTTTTTGACTGTTGTATTTTGACATATTTGTGGCATTAGATCTACTGGCCTTACCATATTTAAGCATTTCTTGTGTTTTTTGAAACATTGAGTTTCAACATCTGTTGTTTGGTCCACTAGATTTTTCTGGATATCAGAGTTTTATGCTTGATTGACATCTAAAACTATTCATATATCTATCAATTAAAATCAGATTAAAATTAAAATTTGAATATTATGAACTTACTAGTTTTGTTACGTCGTCTGGAAATGTCATAAGAGAATGGGTCTCTGTTATTGAAGACTTCTATCAGAAGTACTATGTAACTAACAGCACATCTCTCTCTCTCTCTCTCTCTCTCTCTCTCTCTCTCTCTCTCTCTCTCTCTCTCTCTCTCTCTCTCTCTCTCTCTCTCTCTCTCTCTCTCTATATCTATATATATATATATATATATATATATATATATAGTATATATATATATATATAATATATCTCTATCTCTTTACAAAATGCAAAGTGAGCGAACAAAAGAAAAATCTAAATCAAATCAATATTTTGTGTTACTACCTTTTGCCTTCAAACCAGCATCAGTTCTTATAGGTACACTTGCACAAAGTCAGGGATTTTGTAGGATTA
The DNA here is from genome assembly GCF_900747795.2 of Erpetoichthys calabaricus. Taxonomy (NCBI): domain Eukaryota; kingdom Metazoa; phylum Chordata; class Cladistia; order Polypteriformes; family Polypteridae; genus Erpetoichthys; species Erpetoichthys calabaricus. The sequence goes on along the minus strand of NC_041400.2, from coordinate 98,978,066 downwards.
TAGTCAGGTGTATGATCAACCAATTATACCAAACAGGTGCTAATGATCATCAATATCACACGTAGGCTGAAACAGTCATTAACTGAAACAGAAACAGCTGTGTAGGAGGCTTAAAACTGGGTGAGGAACAGCCAACCTCTGCTACCAAGGTGAGGTTGTGGAAGACAGTTTCATGTCATGGCAAGATTGAGCACAGCAAAAAGACACAAGGTAGTTATACTGCATCAGCAAGGTCTCTCCCAGACAAAGATTTCAAAGCAGACTAGGGTTTCAAGATGTGCTGTTCAAGCTCATTTGAAGAAGCACAAAGAAACGGGCAACGTTGAGGATCGTAGACGCAGTGGTCGGCCAAGGAAGCTTAGTGCAGCAGATAAGACACATCAAGCTTATTACCCTTCGAAATCGGAAGATGTCCAGCAGTGCCATCAGCTCAGAACTGGCAGAAACCAGTGGGACCCAGGTACACCCATCTACTGTCCGGAGAAGTCTGGCCAGAAGTGGTCTTCATGGAAGAGTTGCAGCCAAAAAGCCATACCTCCAACGTGGAAACAAGGCCAAGTGACTCAAGTATGCACAAAAACATAGGAACTGGGGTGCAGAAAAATGGCAGCAGGTGCTCTGGAATGATGAGTCAAAATTTGAAATATTTGGCTGTAGCAGAAGGCAGTTTGTTCGTCGAAGGGCTGGAGAGCGTTACAATAATGAGTGTCTGCAGGTAACAGTGAAGCATGGTGGAGGTTCCTGGAACATTTTGGGCTGCATTTCTGCAAATGGAGTTGGAGATTTGGTCAGGATTAATGGTGTTCTCAATGCTGAGAAATACAGGCAGATACTTATCCATCATGTAATACCATCAAGGAGGCGTATGATTGGCCCCAAATTAATTCTGCAGCAGGACAACGACCCCAAACATACAGCCAAAGTCATTAAGAACTATCTTCAGGGTAAAGAAGAGCAAGAAGTCCTGGAAGTGATGGTATGGCCCCCACTGAGCCCTGATCTCAACATCATCGAGTGCGTCTGGGATTACATGAAGAGACAGAAGGATGTGAGGAAGCCTACATCCACAGAAGATCTGTGGTTAGTTCTCCAAGATGTTTGGAACAACCTACCATCACGAGTTCCTTCAAAAACTGTGTGCAAGTGTACGTAGAAGAATTGATGCTGTTTTGAAGGCAAAGGGTGGTCACACCAAATATTGATTTGATTTAAATTTCTCTTTTGTTCATTCACTGCATTTTGTTGATTGATGAAAATAAATGATTAACACTTCCATTTCTGAAAGCATTCTTTGTTCACAGCATTTTTTCACACCTGGCTAAAACTTTTGCACAGTACTGTGTGTGTGTGTATGTATATATGTATGTATATAATATAATATAAATAATACTTTCAGCTTTGCCAAACTTTCATCCTTCTACCTTGCTTCAGGTATCAGCCTGCATTTGCGTAATACAGCAGCCCCATTTCTCTGCACAATTACGGGTTCAGCTTGGCCAGTGGTAGTTTAGTGCAGAAGCACAAAAAAGGATGTGGTGCCTAAGAATTACCCACTTACTATAGTTGTTTTTGTTGGATGCCAATTTTTCTTTCTTTTTCTTGAAGTGATTTACAGTTTTGTATATGATATTTTAGTTTTTATGTATAACCGTTTATGTTCTTTTTGTTAATAATCGTTGAAGCTGTATCTGTTAAAAGAACATTCCACTTAAAGATGGCTTGCCTTAGCTTGCTTTTAGAAATCATATTCACATTTGCCCATGTAGACATGGTGTTCACATTTCTGCATTATCCTTTTTTTATGCATCTTATTTTTATTATAAAGTGCTATGAATTAGTTATAATAGTGACAAATTCTAAAATTAAGGTTATTTTGTTAATTTGCTGGAGTGGGAGTTACATTTAACTTTTTTATTGCCAGCATTATAATTTAAAAACTGCTTATTCCATTTTCTATCACATTAACTATGGAGGAAAAAAAACTCTCCTTCAAAACCATATTTAGAATTAGCTTGTATTTTCATACCATTAATTAAATGGATGAATTTTGTAGGATCATACTTTTACAGAACTAAAATACTAATTGGAATTGCATAGAAAATTGATATAAAATGAAGCTGTGACTGAAATGGTATAATGTATAAAGTAACTGACTCCTTAGCCCAGCTACTTGTATTTCTAATCACTTCAAGATAGCCAAGATCAGCACTGTTTGGACATTGTTACAATTCTAAATAAGAAGTCAATCCTCCTTTTTGTCATTATCATCAAATATAATATAAATTGTTACAGCAGCAATGGATGGAGTTTGTTTCTTGTATTATATATAAACTTTAAGTGACAATCTGTTGATTTAATTTTCATTACACAGTGCATTAATACCCAGGAAGATCTGAAATCCACAACCGAGAAACTAGCAAAGCAAGGGGAAGAATTTGAAAGTTTTAAAAGACAAGCAGGAGCAACAGAGTCACAACTACATGAAAAGGTAAAAAATGAGTTATATGCTAGTTTACTATAAAGAATAATTTTTCATCTGTTTTCAGTTGCGTCATTAATCAAAGCCATGACACAATTGTCAAGATTATTTTAATAAAGATCCATTTTATTTTTTAATTATTATATATCCCTCCTTTTTCAGGTAAATCAGATAAATGATAAACTGGAATTGGCTCTTGCTGAGCGAGACCAGTTATACAACAAGCAAGATGAATCCACTAAAGAATATGAGCAAAAATTAGGAAAACTGATGGAAGAATGTATCTTGATCACTAATGAGAAAAACACAATTCAAGCTCAATTAAATGATGTCCAAGTGAATCTAAGTGACTTGAGGAAGACGACTGAGGTAACAATTTTCTAAGAAATACTTTATCAGCTTTAGCTATTATAAAATGACAGCTCTTAATAACACACTTTTTAGTTTATATAACCTGTTTAATTACTTTAACTATAATGATCTTATTCAAGTCTTGTGACTTTCCATTAGGAGCAGTAAAATTTCACTGGCTTTGAATCAGAATTAGAATCTGCTGGATATGAAACACCACCAGCCCAGTGTAAAACTGTTGATAGCTGTTTTTTCCCCCCGAAATATGTGGTTTTCCAATTTTTGCATGCCGTCATTAGAAAAAAATCAATAAGTAATGGGATGATATCTACATTTTCCCTATTTCTGATGTTACTTTTGATTAGCCTTTGCTTTTGTTTATATAATATAATATTTGTTTATATAATATATCTTTTGGCTACTCCCGTTAGGTGTGGCCACAGAGGATCATCTTCTTCCATATCTTTCTGTCCTCTGAATCTTGTTCTGTTACACCCATCACCTGCATGTCCTCTCTCACCATATTCATAAACCTTCTCTTAGGCCTTCCTCTTTTTCTGTTGCCTGGCAGATCTGTCCTTAGCATCCTTCTCACAATATACTCGTCATCTCTCCTCTGCACATGTCCAAACCAACGCAATCTCGCCTCTCTGACTTTGTCTCCCAACCGTCTAAGCTGATCTGACCCTCTAATGTACTCATTTCTAATCCTGTCCATCCTCGTCACACCCAGTGCAAATCATAGCACCTTTAACTCTGTCACCTTCAGCTCTGTATCCTGCTTTCTAGTCAGTGCCACCGTCTCCAACCCATATAACATAGCAGGTCTCACTACCGTCCTGTAGACGTTCCCTTTCACTCTTGCCCTTTTTTATCCTACTACTTCTATTTTAATGGCTTAATTTGTTCTAACATCCTTTAAATACAGTGACTTCCTGCACTGTAGCACAAACAGATGCCAAGCTTGTCAATAGCAGTACCAAAAATTAGAGACATTTTTGCCATGTTTTTAATTAAGTTTAATTTGTTCATCAGAGGCTTCAGGATTTGGGAAGAATGTGTTTTTTTTCTAGGTCACTACACTGGATAAAAACCAGATCTATTTGGCAAGCAAGCATAAAACTTGTCCTGTTAATGCCTTTCTGCCTCCAGAAGTTTTACTTCTATTTTTATGGGTTTCCTTAGTTTTATTAGAATTAGTCAAATTTAAAATATCTTAATTTTGATTCTTTGTCTTACTCAAATTGTACCTGCTGCTGAGAAGTAAAATTTTACTAAAATGTCTTTATTTTTAGCGTACTTTTCTGCATCTTAATGGCACGGCAAAATTTATTTACGACTTTAGTTTAGCCACTAAAACAATTTTACAGGATTCTATAGTAAACAAATGTATTTCAGGGAACTAGTGTATTATCCATTTTTGCTACTTATTATATTATATACAGTAAATAACATTTGCAGTAATTTCATTCTTCTAGTGCTCTTTTATTCAAAAGTGTCAGTGACATATTGAATAATGATTTTCTATCTTAAATTTTAGGGGTGCCGTAATGCTACTGAATGGGAAGAACTGTGTGCTGAGAGAGATGACCTTCTTCAGAGTAAGACTAGGCTAACAGAAGAGCTGGATAATACTAAAAGCAATATCCATGCCACATCCACTGAGTTAGAAAGATTAAGAAAGACATCTGAGGAGCAAAAGTTGGTTCTTTTGCAACTTGAAGAAGATTATATGAATTCAGTAAAAGTAAATGATTGTCTTCAAAAGACTCTAGAAGTCAGTTTGGATGAGAAAGATGCACTCCAAACAAAAGTTGAAGATCACATTCAACAGGTAAGGCAGACAAAATTCCTGTGAATTTTTTTTTTTTTTTAATTTTCCCATTGTACATCAATGTGATGTAGGGTACATTTAGCTTTCATGTGTTTTTGTTGCCATAAGCTTAACTTATAAAATAAGCAAATATTTCACCTTAAAAGCTTTTTGGTTAATTTCCATAACAATTTTCAGTTAACACAAGTGAAAGAGGAGCTGCAGTTGGTCATTGCCGAGAGAGATCAACTTTTGAGTCAAATTAATGAAATTTCGAAGGTACCTGAACTTAAACATCTGCAGCAGCAGATCTCTTTGCTCACAAATGAGAAAATTAATCTCTCTAAGAAACTGGATGATGCCCAAGATGAACTCTCTGAACTGAAGAAAAATGCTGAGGTATTTGAAATTCTTTTGGAGCTGCTTGTTGTATTCTACCTCGACTTTGTCTTCTTTTTTATATATACTGTGTAGGACTATAATCACTCAAATACTTGTATTATTCAGCCATACATTCACTGTTAATTTGCATAAGCATTTTTAAAATTTTACCTATTTATTCTCTTAAAACCATTTTAGAGGGTTCATGTTTTTGAAAAATGTTGCTCTTTTTATTGCCATTTATTATACATTTGATTCTACGTTTTTTTCTTTTCCCAGTGCTGCTTACCAAAAATGATTAGCAGTTCACCTAATAATTCTGTTGTTCTTAAACTCAATTTTAGGGCTCACATAATGTTTCTGAATGGAATGAAATGTGTATTGAGCGAGATAATCTACTTCAAGCTAAGAGCAATTTGGAAGAAGAACTTGAGAAAAATATTGGATCAGATGAGCTAGAGTCACTGAATGTGAAATTTAAGGAGCAACAGGTGATTTTGTTGCAGCTCAAAGATGATTATGCACATACAGTAAATGAAAATGATTGTCTCCAAAATAGATTGCAAGAGGCTGTAGCTGAGAGAGATGTCCTCCAATCAAAAGTTGAAGCTCTTACTCTGCAGGTAAGGGCAGAGAAAACTGCAGTGGTATAAATTCACAAGCATTACTTTTACTATGGTAAAATGTTTAATTTTAAATAACGTTAGTTGCTAATTGTAACAGCAAACTTTGAGGAAGTTCATACAAATATAGTGATTTGTTATTAATATTGTAAAGGAAGTGGTGTGTTATTCATTATTTCTTCCATTGAACTGTGTTGTGAACTTCTGGACTGAGAGTGTTTAAAATGTTTTGTGTATCTCAGTTATTACATGTTTTTGGGTATTATGCCAAGTACTGCTTTCTTTTGAATGCAAAACTTTGTGAACATGTGTGGTTTAGTAAGTCTTTTAATAAAACGTATTGCTTTGTTAATTATTCAGGTAAAACAGGTGGATGATGAATTGCAGTTAATTACGACTGAGAGAGATCAGCTTTTGCGTCAGATTAATGAATCTTCTGCGGAGCCAGAATTTGAAAAGATGCAGCAACAAATCTCTTTGCTGACCTTTGAGAGAAATGATCTCTGTAGAAATCTGGATCAAGTGCAAGCTGAACTTGCCAAGCTAATAAAAAGTACAAAGGTATTTAAAATATTTATTTTGCCTTTTTGTTTATCCAATTTATGAGCTTTATTGTTTAAAATTCACCTCTTTCTAATTACATCATCTTGGCTGCCAGGTATACAGCTGAAAAACCTACAGAATAATATTTGACTGTATACATTTTGTTTATGGCGTGAGGTTAGCAAGGCCTCACGTCTATACAGCAGTAGTTATGTCCTCTACAATGATGTGAGTTGTTTCTTTGCTGTTGGAAAATGTCTGGAGTACCACTGATTTCATCTGTAGAGTGGCACGTTGTTAGTGCAGTTCAGAAGTCAGTTATGACTGATCTGATGCATAGTTTAACTACTACCATCACATATCTAAGTGAATAGCATCAATGCAACAAGTTACATTTCCCAGTCACCAACTTACAATTCAACCTTTTAATGCAAGTTAATTTCTTGTCCTACAGCACATTTAATATTTACAGTATGGATGTATATTTAATTTGTAATTTCATTGTATGGTTTTCCTTGACTAATTTTGTAGGCCATTTCTGTGCAATGCTGTACTGATTCATTGCCACTTGAGTTAGTTCTGCAAATTGTATGTTACCTACATTTTCTTTCTCTCTTGCTGTTTAGATTTTGAAAAATTCATACAGTGAATGATGCTGATAACATTATAATTGGATTTTTAGGGGTCACATAATGCTTCTGACTGGCAGGAATTATGTCACGAGCGAGATGGACTTCTACTTGATAAAACCAAATTGGAAAATGAGCTGGACAAAATCAAAAATGAGAACTATGGTGCACTCAAGGAGCTGGAGACATTAAAAGCTACATTTGAGGAGCAGCAACTATCTTTTTTACAGCTCAAAGATGATTATGCACATGTAACAAATGAAACTGACCGTCTGCGAAACAATCTTGAAGAGGTTTTGGCTGAAAGAGATCAGCTGAAAATAAAAACTGAGGATCTTAATCAAGAGGTGGGTCACATATAGTTTACCAAGTATAATTTTAAAACCATCATAGTTACTTTTAGTGTGGTTCTGTGGGTTTGTGTTCAGTTTTAATGATAAATACATTAAGTAGATCTTTAATTTTAATAGAATGTGCTGGGGTTGGATAGACATTATAACTTTTAAGTATTGACTGTTTTTTTCAAACTTTTTTGTGTGCATCAATTTTATATTGTGGATGTTGTGCATTTTTCCCTTCACATTCATTAATTCTGAACAATAACTCTGAAAACAATACTGAATCAAAGGTTGTTTAAATCTCCAAATCAAGAAAATGCTTCCCTTTTTTACTTTTGAGAGTCATGTTAGTTTCTCAGGTGTGTGGTATTAAATCTACTGGCCTTACCATATTTGAGCATTTCTTGTGTTTTTTGAAACATTGAATTTCAACATCTGTTTGTTGTTTGGTCCACTAGATTTTTCTGGATATCAGAGTTTTATGCTTGATTGGCGTCTAAAGCTATTCATATACATTATCTATCAATTAAAAGCAGATTAAAATTAAAATTTGAATATTATAAAGTTATTAGTTTTGTTACCTTGTCATCAGGAAATTTCATAAGAGGATGGGTCTCTGTTATAGAAAACTTCTATCAGAAGTACTATGTAACTAACAGCATGTTTGTTTTCGTGTAATATGTATGTATGTATATGTATGTATGTGTATGTATATGTATGTATGTATATGTGTATGTATGTGTGTATACAGTCGACCCTTGATATACGACTGGCCTGACACGCGAACAACTTGCTTTATGACCAAAATTTTTGTTTTGAATTACGACCAACATCTTGCGTTACGACCCGAATGCGGTCACATGTATCCGCGTGTGCGATTGTAAACAAACAGCCGAGAGCGTTTGTAAGCGTCCGTCGGAGCCCAGATACATGTGTTTGTGGACGTAATTTCGGTCAGTGCAGTGATTTATATAATTTATTTTGATAATTGCTAAGGAAGGAAGCGAAGGTAACGAAGGTAAAGAAAGCGATCACAATGGAAACAAAGAAGGAAATTATGTGGAAATATGAGAGTGGCGTTCGTGTGATCGATCTCGCTAATATGTACAGCATGTCGAAATCCACCATCTCAACAATTTTACAAAGAAAAGATTTGTATAAGGAAACTCCTTCCAAACAATAACCACCTTCCATTTCATTCTCCTCCTCCTTCCTTCCTGCAAGCCAAAGATGTCAACTTAAATGGTGAGTACAGTATGAAATTGTTGTTTCTGGTAGGCTAGGCACTTTTTGTAACTTTTTGGTTAGTACATTAGAAAAATTATTGGTGTTTTTAGTAAATTGTGCACATTATACAACCCTTTTCTATTAAAAAAAAGTTAAGTAAGCATTGCTGTGGGCGGTTTGGAACACATTAAGGGCATTTCCATTATTTCTTATGGGAAAAACAGTCTTGAGTTACGAACTCAATTCGTTCGCGAGGGCTGGTTGTAAGTCAAGGGTCCACTGTATATGTGTGTATATATGTGTGTGTATATGTATTTCCTACTTACCGACTTTTGCTTTTTTGATAGTCATTGGAAAACACTATTTTTAAGCAAACTGTATGTTTTTGAATTGAAACTGGAAATTAGTAGGAGTATTAAGAATTTCAGGTAAAAATAAAATTTTACTCTGCAGCACATCCTATTAAAATGGTAGGTTCAATCAGATTTGAATATAATGTTTAGATCTGTACCATTTCAAAATTTTGGAGAATTTAGATCAAAACTAACAAAGACTGAACCGTGGTTTACTTTAACTTCTTACATGCAGCATTGATGTTTACAGGCTGCACTTTTACATGGCCCAAATGAAATAAACAATGTAAGCATTGTACAGAATTGAACAGGTTAAAAAAATATGGTGAACTATGTACAATATTCTGTCAGTGGGGGGGACCCCTTTACTGAGCTGTGCAAGCGTTTCAATTTACCAAGGCATGCCATTGGCTCCTGGCTTGAGTTGTACCTATTGCTTGCAGTGACCTGACCTCTAATGGGATACCCAAGTTCTCTGCAATATTGCATGAATTTCACCACCAGCAGCTCCTCAACCCCCACCCCATTGTTTAGAGTATATGTATATAAGTGCACACGACAATCCTTTGGGGAGGCTGCAACCCCAGCCCCCCCCCTTCAAATTTGTATGTGTTTTATACTGCATCGTAAGAAGTAAGAATAATGTAGAATAGGGAGAACTGCATGTACCAAATGATGTGACTTGCTAAGCATGTATTATCATGAAATTTACCAGGAACATTTATTGGGTTCATCTTCTCTTGTCCTTGAAGATTAACAAATGCACACACACACATACACATAGCGATCCTATCCAGACAAAGGTCAGTCACTCTGCAATATTCTGGATAAGATTCTATGTATAGAGATTCACTAGCTCTAACAAACATGCGTGTGTCATCGCAAAAATTCTTTTGGTTATGCTACTTACTCACCTAACTATGTCTTGCTTTTATCACAGTTGTTCTAATTATTGAGGAGCAACTTCAATAGCCTTGATAAATCCTGTGAATATGACGGTAGCTATCTGACTTACACTTCGTACAGAGTTTATTTTTTCATTACTCTGGATAAGACAAAGTATAGAGAATATTAAAGCAATGTGGTATTTATTAATGTAACACAATACCAGCTAGAAGAAAATATAATAGAAAATAGCAAAGTCTGGATGTAAACAGTCTTAGATAAGCTTACTGAAAATTAGAAGTGTCAAGAGGTTAATGTCCTTTGTAGACTTTTGGCTTAGCAATCGGCATTATTCATAGTTACATTTTGTAATGTCCAAATCGGATGATCTTGTGTCTCTTAATCTATAACATCACCTTTCTGTTGTTTTTCTTCCTTTTCTCTGTTTGGTCCATTTTACAAACCAAATTTAAGGTATAATGCACATGTGGGAGTTCAGAGCATGTGACATTGCACACATTTGATTAGTTATCTTGCTTTGTTGACGAATTACTTTGATCAAAGTGTTTGATCTTCTACGTACCTCTGTATTCCTTCCATTCCCAAGCTGTTAATTTGGTAAATCCTCATCCCATGGCATCCAACTATTTGCAGGTTATAAATTAATTAAAACGGGTTTTGTGGTATGTACTGTAATTATTTCCCATTCCCATGTCAGAAGAAACTGACTGGAACAAATGCATTAATTAGTAGTACAATACAAAATGATGTTTGGAATGCCTGTAGTTAAAGTCCTGTAAATTCAATTCATCATGGTTCGTTTGAGCCAAATTAAAATTTGATAAACAGTTTGCAGTTGAATATTTTTTTAGATTCTCCACACCAGGACATGTTTTCTTTCAGCTATGCCAAACTTTCATCCTTCTATCTTGCTTCAGGTAGCAGCCTTCATTTGCGTAATGCAGCAGCCCCATTTCTCTGCACAATTACTGATTCAGCTTGGCCAGTGGTAGTTTAGTGCAGAAACAAAAAAAAAGATGTGGTGCCTAAGAATAACCCACTCACTATAGTTGTTTTTGTTGGATGGCAACTTTTCTTTCTTTTTTCTTGAAGTGATTTACAGTTTTGTATGTCATATTTAGTTTTTGTGTATAACTGTTTGTTCTTTTGTTAATAATCTTTGAAGCTGTATCTGTTAAAAGAACTTTCAACTTAAAGATTGCTTGCCTTAGCTTGCTTTTAGAAATCATATTCACATTTGCCCAGGTAAACATGGTGTTCACATTTCTGTATTATCCTTTTTTATACATCTTATTTTCATTATAAAGTGCTATGAATTTAGTGGTAATAATGACAGAATTTCTGAAATTAAGTTTTTTTTTTTTTAATTTGCAGGAGTGAAAGTAACAATTAACATTTTTTTCAGGTGCCAGCATTATAATTTAAAAACTGCTTATTCCATTTTCTGACATATTAACTATGGAGGAAAAACAACTCACCTTTAAAACCATATTTAGTACAAAAATGCAAACTATTTGTTACTTAAATGCATGAATTTTGCAGGAACATACATTTACAGAGCTAACATACTAATTGGAATCGTGTAGAAACTTGGTATAAAATGAAGCTGTGACTAAAATGGTATAATGTGTAAAGTAACTGACTCCTTAGCCGAGCTACTTGTATTTCTAATCACTTCAAGATCGCGAAGATCAGCACTGTTTGGACATTGTTGCAATTCTAAATGAGAAGTCAATCCTGCTTTTTGTCATTATCATCAAATATAATATAAATTGTTACAGCAGCTATGGATGGAGTTTGTTTCTTGTATTACCCTAGGTTCTTGTCTATAAGCCGGACTCATGTATAAGCCGGAGACCAAAAATCATACGAATTTTTAAAATAAAATCGTATCATAGATAAGCCGGACTCATGGATAAGCCGAACGTACTATAACCTATAACTAATAAAAGGGAGGGAGGTCAGTGGTCTCACTCGCACCCATTTAATTTCTTTAAGGGGGGAGAGAGTGTGAGATATTGGCGTCTCTCTCACTCCCCGCATGGCGCGGTTGGAGCGGCCGGAGTGCGTTCATTCTGCTCTGGGCGTCGCCAAGGCAACACGCGTGCGTAGCGGTCATTTAAATTGTGATTTTATATGTAAGCATATTTAAATATATATATCGCGGATTTTTTGCTGGTTCGCGGATTTCTGCGGACAATGGGTCTTTTAATTTCTGGTACATGCTTCCTCAGTTGGTTTGCCCAGTTGATTTCATACAAGGGACGCTATTGGCAGATGGCTGAGAAGCTAGATTGCTTACTTTTCTCTCACTCTTGCGCTGACTATCTGTGATCCTGACGTATGGGGATTGAGCAGGGGGGCTGTTCGCACACCTAGACGATAGGACGCTCGTCTAAAAATGCTGAAAGATTATCTTCACATTGCTATCTTTTGTAAAGCTGATTCCTGAAAAGACATGCTGCACAGTGCTTCGCATACTTAAAAGCTCGAAGGGCACGTATTGATTTTTGACTGAAAAACAAACTCTGTCTCTCTCTCTCTCTCTCTTCCTGCTCCTGCTCCTGACGGAGGGGGTGTGAGCTGCTGCCTTCAACAGCTTTGTGCCGTGGTGCTTCGCATACCTAAAAGCCAAACAGCACCATTGATTTGTTTGCTAGAGATTGTTTTCTCTATCTATGTGACACACACACCTTTGAAGAGGAAGATATGTTTGCACTCTTTTAATTGTGAGACAGAACTGTCATCTCTGTCTTGTCATGGAGCACAGTTTAAACTTTTGAAAAAGAGACAAATGTTTGTTTGCAGTGTTTGAATAACGTTCCTGTCTCTCTACAACCTCCTGTGTTTCTGCGCAAATCTGTGACCCAAGCATGACAATATAAAAATAACCATATAAACATATGGTTTCTACTTCGCGGATTTTCTTATTTCACGGGTGGCTCTGGAACGCAACCCCCGCGATGGAGGAGGGATTACTGTATAAGCCGGACTTATGTATAAGCCGATATTCTATTTTTTCATTTTCACAACTTTTTTCCTTAGATAAGCCGCGGCTTATAGACAAGAACTTAGGGTATATATAAACTTTAAGTGACAATCTGTTGATTTAATTTTCAATACACAGTGCATTAATACCCAGGAAGATTTGAAATCCACAACCGAGAAACTAACAAAGCAATGGGAAGAATTTGAAAGTTTTAAAAGACAAGCAGCAGCAACAAAGTCACAACTAAATGAAAAGGTAAATAATCAGTTACATGCTAGTTTATTGTTTTCAGGTGCATCATTAATCAAAGTCGTGACACAATTGTCAAGTTTATTTTGATAAAGAACCATTTTATTTTATTATTTTTTTTTAATTATTATATATCCCTCCTTCAGGTAAATCAGATAAATCATAAACTAGAATTGGCTCTTGCTGAGCGAGACCAGTTATACAACAAGCAAGATGAATCCACTAAAGAATCTGAGCAAAAACTAGGAAAGCTGATGGAAGAATGTACCTTGATCACTAATGAGAAAAACACAATTCAAGCTCAATTAAATGATGTCCAAGAGAATCTAAGTGACTTGAGGAAGAAGACTGAGGTAACAATTTTCTAAGAAATACTTTTATTAGCTTTAGCCATTATAAAATGACAACTCTTAACACCCTTTTTAATAATAATAATAATTCATTATTTTAGTTTATATAACCAGTTTAATTTCTTAACAGTAATGATCTCCTTCAAGTCTTATGACTTTCCACCTAGGAGCAATAAAATTTCAATGGCTTTGAATCAAGACGTCTTCCCTTCAGATTAATGAATTAGAATCTGTTGGACACAAAACACCACCAGCCCAGTGTAAAACTGTTGAAAGCTGTTTTTCCCTCATATATGTGGTTTTCCAATTTTTGAAATATAAAATATATATATATATATATATATATATATATATATATATACATACATACATACTTATGTCATAACTTGCTGATATGGAAAGCATTTAAAATGTAGCTAACTTTTTCAGTCTATGGCATGTCACCCAGACAGTAAAGCAGATACGTGGCACCTTTAAACACCCTAGCGAGACCTTGTTTTTGAACTACGTAAAGCTTTTCACTACCCTCCCCTGATTAAAAGTCAGAATGCCAACTAATTAAGATGGAGATTTGATTTCTAATGGACACAAATGGAATCATATGCTTGTATGTAGCTAAAGATCAATATTAATTATAGACAACTTTCACAGATGACACTTTTACTGTACTGATGATTCTCTCTGTCCATTTTTAATATATAGAGGTAATGTGTTTTCTGTTAAATAATATTCTTTTGTTTTCCAGGGTTTACATGATGCTGCAGACTGGGAAAGATTGTGTTCAGAGAGAGATGAACTTTTAAAGAGCAAAGATATTCTAGAAGTAGAATTGCAAAGAATCAAGGAGGAAGGTATCATCACATCCAAGGAGCTGGAGACATTCAGAGCAACATTTGAAGATCAGGTGTTGACACTACAACAGCTGAAAGATGACTTTACCAACTGTAAAGCTGCAATTGATAGACTTCAGAAGATTAAAAATGGTGTGGTTGATGAGAGAGATCTGCTAAAGAAAGAAATTGAGGACTATATTCAGAAGGTCAGTAATTAGTTAAATTACTCAATTTAGCTATACTTTTTCTTAGAGTGGGTATTTGGCAGTTCATTCTTGATGAAGACTGAAATAGTTTTCAGTTTATGTATTTTTAATGAAACATTAATCACTGTATTTAAACAGGAAGTATTGTCTTGCTCGGTTTTAAGTGTCATTCTTATTTTGAACATTTATAGTATTTACATGCTCAGGATGATCTGAGGAATGCAAAAGATGAGCTTAGGATGAATGAGCAAGCACAAGAAAATTTAAAACGACAATTTGCAGAGAAGGAGGCAGAATTGAATGAAAAGGTATGATTAAATGTCTGTTCCTTTGTTGTTTATCATTGTTTCTGGCAAAATCCAACTAAAATAAAATGTCTATTCTGTAAATGCTTGTTTTTTATTAATGCATTAATTTGTATTTAGATCAACCTGGCAGCTGTTAAGCTAGAATCAGTGCTTGCTGAAAAAGACCAGCTTTGTACAAAGAAAAATAAGTCCTCGAAGGAATTTGAATTCAGACTTGATCAGCTGCTAAAACAGATTACTTCACTTACCAATGAGCGAGATGAAGTGCTAAGGAGACTGGCTGATGTGCAGAATGAATTAACTGAGCTGCAGAAGAGCACTGAGGTGAATTGTGTTTGAAGTGTATTGCTTTTTATCTCAGTTTTTAAACACATTACAGTAAACGGAAACTTTATTTTTCAATATTTAAAATTTCCTCTGTTAAATTCCAATTATTATGTTACTTTGATACTGGGCATTTTAGGGGTTGCATTGTGCTGCTGAATGGGACCAACTGTGTACTGAAAGAGATGAAATATGGAGGAGTAAAACTGAACTGGATGCAGAGCTGGAGCGCATCAAAACTGAGTACCTTGTTACAACTAACGAGCTGGAGACCTTAAAAGTTACATTTCAGGATCAGAAACAGATGCTGGTGCAGCTCAAAGAAGAGTATGCAAATATGGTAACTGCAAGAGACGAACTCCAGAAAACGCTGGAAAGTGTATCCAAGAAAAATGTTGCTAGGAGGGAGGTTGGGGAACATCTTGAGCAAGTAAGTCTAAAGCCATTTTTGTGACATTTCTGTTTTACTCACAAAATACAGATCATAACCAGGTTAACTAATATATGTGTGTGTGTGTGTGTGTGTATATATATATATATATATATATATATATATATATATATATATATATATATATAATTTTACCCCTGACTTTGCTAAGAAAGTAATCACTTGCCAAATTACAATTTTAAGCATGTTATATATTTTTAGGATTCTTTCCACCAAGCTTATGTCATTTGAAAATAAATTTAATCATAATGATTTTCTGTGACAGATTTTTTATTGGTATTCTATTTTATTATTCCTCACTGATAATTTTGTTAACAAAATTTGCCTATTTGCTGAGTTCATATCAACTTTTTGTTCATTCCTTATTAATAAATGTATTCATTGCAGACTCTGCCAATGAACACCCAACTGGTGAAAAAAATGCCACTGGACATTGCTTGTGAGAAAACAGATACACTTGATGACTCAGTTATTAATCATCTTCAGAGAGCTGAAGAACAGTCAAAGGTAGTTTAGTTTGTACTTGAAATTGAATATTACTTGAAAACAAAGCTTTTTCAGCTACTGCTTTGTGTCTTATTTGTTGTGTGAACATCAAGTGTTTATCATATTAATAAAACTGGATTATATTAAATCACAATTCTTGTGCAGCTGAATGAGGATTTGATCTACACTTTGACTTTCTAATGGCTGTTTGATTCTTTTAAACTGGGTGACGTCAGCCATTAAGCTTTTATTGTTCTATATATTTTTTTTTAATCCTTTCATGCATTTCTGAGAATCAAACTACTGAAATGAATAGAACATTTTTTTTTTTTTTCTTTCCATTAAGCAGAAACTGTGAATTTTGTGGTAGAAAATCTTAATTTTATGGAGTCTTGTTTGTATAGATTTCCTCTTGATTTTAATTTCCTTTTTTATTTTTAGCAAATATTAGATCATATTAAAAAGGTGATGAAAGAATTTCAAAATAAGGCAACCAGTAAAGAATCAATAAAACTTGAGGACATAAAATCACAGAATGAGGTTCTGGATCATTGGCTTTCTTCCATCCCTACTTCACAAAAAACTTTTGATGATGTTAAAGCAGACATTAAAAAAAAGCATCATCAATTCAAATTGCTTATTAGAAAAATAATGGTAAGATTGGGTTGAAAAGTTTTTTGTTTTTTTGTTTTTTTTTTTTTTATTTAATGAGAGGTATTTGCTTTTTTCATAATTTTATATTTCTTGTGAATCTAATTGTAATGCCTTACAATCATTTCAGGAGGGATTTGAAGTTTATTCTGGAAAAATAGTTGATCATTATACAGAGGCATTACACTTTGAACAAAAATACTTTGAAGAGATCAAGAAACAGTATTTCCTTTCACAAATCCTGATGCTCAACAATAATAGCAGTACAACTGAAATCTTTGAAAGAACACTCTTGCCTGAACTACTTGAAAAGCAACAAATGCACTTTAAGGTAGGGTGTATGGATATGTGTGTGCGTGTGTATATATGTGTATGTATTTAGATGTTGCTGTTTCAGAAAAAGAATTTTACATGTTCTGTTTATCTTCTAAATCTAGACTAGCAGATAACCAAGCAAGTAATTTTGTGTGTCTTCTGTATGGTGGTTATATTTTCTGCATCCATTTGATTTAATTTGAACTTTGTTTTGTCAAAGACAGTAACAATTTATTTCTGTTTTTTAGGAAATTAAACAGGTTTTAGGAGAACTGGACACATTATTTGTTAAAGTAGGCTTGGAAGTAATGCATTGTCCAGAGGAACTGAAAGCTGATCTTTCTGGTTTTAATCCGTCTGAATCCAACAGTTTAAAGATAAAAGCCTTGTTTAAAGAACAAAGTAGTAAGATGTGGCAGCAAATTGAAAAAGGAGTACACACAATTGGGGTAAATAAAACTTATCTTACTGATTATTCACCTTAATAACTCCATCTAAATCAACTCAATTTAAACAATTTGCCTAATACAAAGAAACATTTTTCTTAGGAAACATTAGAAAATATTTTTCAAGAAAAAATGTTCTTTAGGGGATTTTGCTTTTTCCGTCAATGTGCTATATATGTATTAAATTTGTTCTTACCAGTTCTTTCCTGCTTTTATTTTGCATTTTTAGTAAATCATATTCTATATCTGAGGATCTTATGCCTAGGGTAGCCTGTATTATCAACATGGCAGTGAGGAAAAAATTCCTCTCATATTCATCCTTGACTTTAACTAATTGCTCATAATTCCAAGATTTATAACTTCAAACAAATTGGAAATGGTTTAAAAGATGTGTATAACATTTTTCTTGTTGAACTTAATTTCTACCATGATTGTCAAAAATTCATAGGAAATTGTAATCAAAAGTGAAGCATTTTGCCCAAATTTTAGAAAATGCTCTGCCTGTTGTGGCATATCTGCATGGCTTTGGAACAGTTGTGAGAACAGCAGACTTAAAACTTACCAAATATATCCACACTGAAACAGTAAAGATTTCACAAAATATGCCTTCTATTTCTGAGAATGTTTGACAGCAAAGGAAATAAGTTATACATTTTTTTCATTTGAGGTAAGGATACTTTCCTGTTCCCATGTTTGTTTGCAGTGGAGTTTTCATGTACTGTAAATAAGGAAGTAAAAGCACAAAACCATGCACGTGTCTAACTCTTTACTACCTTATTGACTTTTTCTTAAAGTGCTTTGAAAAAGTGTTAATCTGGGATTTGAAAGTAAAATGAGAAAAATCTAGTGTTTACAGTTTCCATTCATCCATTTATGGTAATGTTCATGCCATACAGTATTTGTCAGTGATTTGGGTTTGCACAGGGTTGGGGCACTGTGTGTGATCAATGCAAGTAAAATCTACAATTTCGATTAACAAGACATAGACCTGAGAGTGCATATGAAACAGACTATAGCAAACAGACCTTCATTCCACACAGTACCGTGTCTCAGGTTTGCATTATTGCTCAACAAACCCAAAACCAAAGAGAGACTGTATTAGTCAAACATACTTAACACTGCACCTGTTGCACACAGGGGCTTGTGCCTACTGAAAACACTACTTACGGCACTGAATGGTGTACTAAATATATACCATTCAGAGCAGCAAAAGATCATAAAACAAGATTTAGAAAATTAAAGAAGGCATAAAGTTTAAAGAATGACTTTCCACGAGTGACAACTTGTAGCCTTAAAGCAAAAGAAAAGTTATTCCTGGTCAAAATGTCTGGAGCCTACTGCAGTTCCATGTGTTTTCCAGGCAAGTCATTGCGTTGCAGCTGAAGGTGAAACAGGGTGAAAATCAGAAGGTTGGTAATGTAAATGCTGTTCACTAGAAAAATGAATACTCTATAGATAAGTAGTTCTTATGTAGGGTGGCTACTTCATGGATCTAGCTTCCAGAGTATGAATCCTGTATCTAGTCATTTCCTGTGTTGAATGTGAACATTTTACCTAAGTTAGTGTGGGTTTCCTACCACCTCTCCAAAGAAATGCAGGTTAGGTGAACAGGTATTTCCAAATTATTGGAAGTGTGCATAAAACAACAGCTTCTTTGTTAAATCCTAAGAACTACAGTATCTTGCCGTTTAAGGATATGAATCATTTTTAAAAATAACAATGGCAATTGTAGCCTTCCCAAAATAATCTACAGTAAACAAAGCACATGTGGCGTCAAAGGTTGCTGTGGTAGAAGATGGGTAATAAGTTGAAAAGCACAACTGGACTTCCTCGTAATGTGAGAATCTCACATTCTACATGTGTATGTATACAGCATATGTAATATGTTCGTGTGTGTATATTTCACTTAAAACCATTCTGAGAAAATGGCAAGAATTGTTAAAAGTATGTGACATGATTTAACCTCATGTTGCACTGAAGGCCCCCACATTATTGTACTGTATATTGAAATAAGTGTTATGAATACCTTTATTATAAATGTCATTTAATAATCCTCTTTTTCTTAAAAGGTCCTCAGAGAACTAAACTCAGCATTTAAGAAAAAAAGACAAATCTTCAAATGTTCTTCAGAAAAAAGCTTGGAGGAAGAGAAAAAGAAGACTTCCTCTCTCACTTGGCAATTGGCTAGTTCCTACAAAAGTGAATCTCCTGATAGTAACACAACAATGTTGACACAAGAAAATGAGAAGCTGCTGAATAAGATTGTTCAAAAGGAAGTTGAACTAGAGGTACTTAGATGTTTTGTGTTAGTAGAATATATTTTTTAAATAAAATAAATGTAAAGATGAAATGTCAATGATTTTAAACTGACAAGCAGCCTAAAAAATATACATCCTTAAAACTAAGTTTAAAAATGAGCCATTAATGCATTTTGTTCTCTACAACAATCATGCTGATCATTTACATTGCAATAAGTTAATACAATTTTAGGACGTATGTTATCCTTTTCAGTGTTTGGCATTATCTTCCTTGTTTTGTTATAGTAAACATCATGGAAAAAACTACTTTTCTGTCTTCTTTACCTCTCATTCCTATGGAAGCTCTGAACCGCAGTGAAAAAAAATATGGGATAACCCTTATATTATACCTATGGGAAAATATCTCGTACGTACAGGTTACTTTCACATATGTACGAGATGTTTTCACGTATGTACTAGATAATGTTAGGTTAAAAAATTACAAAAGTGTGCTTCAGAGCTACCTAATTACGCCTTTACCAAGGCTACGGCGGTTAAGTTTGACGTCACTTCCAGCTATTGTAGGATGGTGAAATGGAAAAGCAGACTGCTGGGCTGTTATTTATTAAAGGAGTTAGGGATGGTTGGAGATGGGTTTAACTGCAGCCTGCAATACCTATTACATATGTAAGGTAATGTCCAGAACGTCAGTCACAGAATTCCCACCGCATACCCCGTTACACTATGGTTAAGATTAGGCTTGTGGGATGATATGGGTTTAGGTACATGCTTTGTTTACAGGTATTCGTCTTCACACTCATACGGAGCTCCTGAGGAGATATGTTTTTTTTTTTTGGTTTTTTTTTTTTTTTTTCTTCTTCTTCCTGGAAAACAATTTGCTGCATACAACTTACTATCTCGTGCCCACCACTTACCTGTGCACCAGGTACATTTTAGGTCGCACCAGCCAATACTGCATGTGGACCGCATACATTCAGGTGACACCAAATACCATCGCGTGCTACTGTACATCATTTTCTGGAAACGGGACAAATCACTGAACAGTCTGATGTTTTCCTCATACAGTCACAGTCCACAGAAATGAATATTGGCAAGTTTATAAAAGCAGGCTATGCATTCAAGCCCAGATTGTTGGATCCGCAAAGCAGCAGCGCTAACTACTCCACTAATTTATAGTAAAAGGAAATTACTTTAGTTAGCAATCTACTTACTAGCCAGCAGCTTCTTATTCACACAAGTTACAAAATGAATTCATATTTCACGTGTTTAGTGCATGTGAAGTTTACCCAGTCCAATGCGGGTTCGCTAATTTAATCCACTGGTAAACCTGGTACACTGGGTCATCCATTGCACTGTGCAAAATGAACTGCGATATTTAAAGGTACAGCAGAGATCTAAAGTGTTGCGGACGTTTTTTATTGTCACATTTTTGACAAGATGGCTATGGTAAGTGGTGGGCATGAGATAGTAAATTGTAGGCACCAAATTGTTTCCCAGGAAAAAAAAAAACAAACATATGTCCTCAGGGGAGCATGTACCTAAACCCTTATCCTCCCACAAACCTAATCTTAACCATAGTGTAACAGGGTATGCGATGGGCATTTCGTGACTGACGTTCTGGGCATTACCTGATGTACTTCATAGGTATTGCAGGCTGCAGTTAAACCCATCTCCAACCATCCCGCACTGCTTTAATATATAAAAGCCCAGCAGTCTGCTTTTTTATATCACCGCGCTACGAGAGCTAGAAGTGACATCAAACTGAAGCGCCGTGGCCTTGGTAAGGTCATAATTAAGCAGCCCCAAAGCTCATGTTTGTAATATTTTAATTTAAGTTTATCCCGTACGTACATAAGGGTTATCCCATATTTTTTTTTCACTGTGCGGTTCAGAGCTTCCGCACATCCCTACATTATCTAATTTTTTTTTTTTTTTAATGTAAAACTATACTTGATAGTAAAATGTGTTCATATTAACATTGGTCATATTAGACTTAGACTATACTTCACAATTTGGAAGGCACTATTATGTTCTATATGACATGTGTCTCAGTTTAATACCAAATAAAATGCAATGAGTCTACATTTCTATGTAATGCCAACAAGAAAGGCAATTCAAAATAATGTCACTGGTTTTCTGAGTTTACCCAGGTTAGTGTTAGACTCAGGACACTGTCCCTCTTGGGTGTAGTAAAATCCGACTAAAAGAGGGTTCTTCTTAGAAAGGGTATTCAGTCTTAAAATTTCTGCTCCTATAACCACTTGATAATTAGATAGAAAGTATATTTAAAACTTTACTATAAATAAAGATTTATTTACTTAGTATTTTTTTGTTTGCAAACAATGCTTGAGGTGGGTTGTTTTTCATGACAAATGTTATAATTATGTATATATCTGACATTGTTGGAAGAAATTCCTTTGCACCAGAGTCACTTTATCATTTTTGGTTATGGTGAAAATGTCTTTGTGTTAGCAAATTTGAGAATGTTACATGTACAAATTTGAGACTGTTTCCTAATTTGCTTTTACTGCCAGCAATTGACATTAACAATAAAAGACCTTCAAAGAGCCCATGTAAAAGCTGAAGAAAATGTTGCTGCCCAGGAGAAAGAGCTTAAAAAACTGCTAAGTAAAATAACAGAGCTACAGACCCAACTGAACAAAAAAGACATGGCCACAAAAGATCTTGAGGATCAGCTTCGCAAACTTCAGGTGTGCAGTTTTAGCATATATACTGTACAGTACTATAAACGTTTGGCATGGTGTTGCAGCTGATAAAGTTCTAATGCGAATGCAGAAATTCTTAAACATATACAGAGTATTCACTGAAGCTGGACATATTCTCCTTTTCTTCTTTTTATTTTTTTCCTGTGTTTTCTTCTTTATACTTGTATGCATATAGGATTAATTCTGACCAGTCAAACAGAGAAACTCTTAGGTGGTTTTTACTTCTGTTGCAAGTTAATGTGAACATACAAATAGGAATTTCACCATATTTTCTGCTTGTGATAATAATGCTCCTTTATTCTTTTCCAACCTGTAAATTGAAACATAAACCAGAAAAGAGAAGCTCTTATTTAAAAACTATTTGCTGTAACACTTAATTTTCTCAACTTTTTCATTTTCCCATCTTGGTTCCTGTATATCTATACAATTGAAAACATGTAGTAAACTGCATAATTTAACCTGAATTCAAAACACATTTAATTTTAAAAATAAAGAAGTCTTTCATTTAGGGTGGGTTAAATATTGGGATTGCCACTATTTTCATCACTTAAGAGGCATTCCCAATATTTTCACTTGTTGTGACATAAAATATTTACAAAAATCACGCATATCTAATAATACATTTTATTTATATACCGCCTTTCCCATGCTCAAGGCTTACCAAAGGTGACTTTCCACATTTTTAAGCGATTTTAACAGGTTAAGAAACTTTGACCCATTCACCTTGTAACTGAGGATTCACTGCTCTATTTAATTCACTGCCAATGTTACACTTAATGTATAGGTCAAGCTAAGTACCACTTTTCAGACATAATGTACATATTGTTCTTGTGTGTGTGTATGTGTAATATGTATATATTTTCCCCCCACCACAGCTTAAATTTAAGGAAGGTGCAGGTCCTTTAATGGAAGAAATTGAAACACTAAAGACCCAGCTTGTACGAATGGATCTTGAGCGAACAGGGATAGCTAGAACCCATGAACAGCAGTACGTTAAGCTCTTTTTATATACATAATGGACAGGAATATTATGTTGTGTGTTTTGAGTGCTTTAATTCGTCTGATCTACTTATTGCTTTGTTTTGTATTTTTTTGTATAAATTGTTAAATGAAGAGGTATTCGTTAATTTGTTTGAATTAAAGAAGTTCTGTTTTAGAATTTTTAATGTTGAACAAGTTTTAACACTTTTACATCTTGTTTTGTTCATAATTATCTTATGTACAATGTGTTTTCTTACTATCAATGCAGAATTAATTGTTTCAAAGCAGCGTTGCAACTGAAGGAAGATGCATTAAGAGATCTCAAGGAAAACCTGCGTAGATGTCAGCAGCAGCAAGAACAGTCATGTTAGTATGAGGGCTATTTTTGTGAACATGAAATACTATACAGTAAACAACCCTGGTTTAATTCTCATTTGTGGTTCCTTTTGTTTCTGGAGTTTATACATTTTTCTGTGTATTTACTTAATTTACTGCTTTATTAATTGACAAGTCTGAATCATCCCTGAGTAGGTGTTTGCATTTTGCATCCCCATGTTCAGCAGTGAAACTAGAATTATTTTTATGTCATTATATAAAGCATTATGTATACAGTAGCTCATTATATATTATATGAAGCTAAGGTGTGTGTGTATGTGTGTCTGTTTTATGATGTCATAACATTTCTGTTAAAATTGATGTTTATCGTTTCTCAGTCATTGAAGAAGCCAACACAACTTCAAGACCTTTTGCCAGTGGGGGTGGCAGTGGAATTGTGCAGAGCACCTTAGTCCTGATTCTTAAGTCGGAAAAAGCTAAACTTGAGAGTGAAGTGCTGAAGCTGAATAAGAAAAATAAACACCTTGAAAGGTATTTATTGTAAAGATTCCCATAAATATGCATCTTTATCTCATCTCTCTTTCTTAAATACTATATTTTTGATTAGTTACACTAGTATGTGATCAAACTGGATTGTAAACACACCTATTCCAGATCTCATATATATAATATTTGTGTGTGTGTGTGCGCCCGCGCATATACTATAGGTGTATATGAACAAAAAATAATTTATGTTCAAATCATTTATGATTAACTGAGATGTAGAATGTCCAAAATGCCAAACATTATTTAACTTTATGCACTTTTAACCATGGTGTAGTGCAACGTTAGGTATATGAATCAGTGTTTTCTTTGGAAGAGACCAAAACATGGTCCAGGTGGTACTGTCTACTTTGCAAACAAAAGAGACCACTGAGAGTTTTTGGCGTTTTCTGTGGTGTGTTTGATAATGGACAAGGGGAGCTGTAAGAACAGATAAGATAGTAGGAAATTAAGTAGCAGCAGATGTTCACTAAAGCAAGTTTTATTTATTTATTAAGTTAAATCGTTTAATTTTAAATAAAGTTAAGGCAGTTTAGTAATCCTAAATCAAATTTTAGTAATGAAGCCAGTGCAATGCAAGTCCTGTTGGATGTTGAACTTACTATCTATGAGCCCAACTTCTGCAGGAGATGCCAGCTGATCCATCACCTCAAACTCTGGGTAGCTGAGCTGGGTGAGGAGTTAGTTGGCCCGCATTGTAGCCGAGAACTGGCAGACTTGGCTGAGGTGTCATTTTGAGAGAGAGTGTGCACACCTAAGGTGGTGTGGAAAGATATTCCAGACCAGACAGGTAGAGATGGATAGCTCAGTCACAAAGTGTAA
This sequence comes from Erpetoichthys calabaricus, assembly GCF_900747795.2. NCBI lineage: Eukaryota > Metazoa > Chordata > Cladistia > Polypteriformes > Polypteridae > Erpetoichthys > Erpetoichthys calabaricus. The sequence goes on along the minus strand of NC_041400.2, from coordinate 98,953,149 downwards.
GGTAAAGGGTGCACAGTTTCTGAGGACATCAGCCCCAGAAATAGGAGTGTCAAACTGCAAGATAGGTGGATTGGCACATAATTTGGAATCTGTAAATTAGGGGTGGGCGGTATGACCAAAATTCTATATCACGGTATTTTTCTAAATTATCCCGGTTTCACGGTATTCAACGGTATTTTTTTCCCCATGCTCGAGTGGATGTTAACCACATTTTCCACTGGAATTACTGGCTAAGAATAACCTATTCCTCTGTCAAGAGTATTGTACATTGTACAAAAAAGAACATTTTAATGTGCACACAAGTATTAATACAGGTTTGCATTGTCTCATAAAGTGATAGTTTTCAAGGGGGTGACACTAATGGAGAAGGTATCACATTGCATGACAGATCCAGTCAAAATATAGAACCTTTTTATTGAACAAATTTTGCAAAAACTTAAACTATAATTTTGACAACATATTTTCAACCATACAAAGAGGCATTTAGACTTAGTAAAATATCCAGAAGTGCTTGTCAGAAGTTGTATTGCACTGAATATGTCTTAGAAAAGGAATAAATAGTAAATATTTTTTGTAAACCAACTACACTTTCTGTTAATGTTAACAATCTCTGTCCACTGACACGTTAAAGTGACTTTTTAAACAACTTTATCATCATTAAACTGCGTAATATTTAAACTAATAAATAATAACAAAATAAATAATAGTATTATTACTGATAGTTGCACTATTATGTTCAGTGTAGAGAACTTTATCGCAGGTGTGACGAGGCTCCAAAAAACTGGATGTATGAATGGGTATTGCACAGGTTTAACTTAAATATTGTATAAATGTTGGGTTTGTGATCTGGTGGTCGGAGACGTGAACACAGAATTCAATGGATGTTCTTCTGAGCGGGCTTTCTTTATTGCACACGTGCTGTCTCTATCTGATGTACTAAAACCCCAGTTCCTATCCGTCCTTTTTCTTTCTCCACATAACCAATCACCACACGATAAACGTCTTTGTGAAATTAAAACTAGTTATAAACTTAGCCCACGGAGTGTTCAGAACTTTAAAAATATCTTCGTTATACATGTTTAATTATGCCATCCATTCAGAGTTGCGCCCATCTCTGAACGAGTCGCCAGCACATCAAAGGATGAATACAAGCAAAACATACACTAGCAGGGTCAATATAGCACAACAAAATCCTACATGACTTTGAAAGGAAACTGAAGCGCCAAGTAAACCCACCAGAAAAACATGCAAATGTAAGGCAGGCACGCCGCCGTGCCCCCATATGATTAATGCATGCTTTAATGCATTTCACCATGAAAATTATATTAAGTATTTATTTTAGCATTCTAAATGTTCACAGAGAAGGAAGATCATGAAGTGAATGTATTCTGTACGGGGTTCGCTGCCGGCGCCTCCTCTTAGTGCAAGAAGAAGTCAGTTTAAGAATCACTTAACACAAAGCATTTAATGTGCTATATAACTTAAGACGGGGTTTGAAAACATGTCGTCACACTATTACACAGTACCCAGGTACATTACACTGTATTGAAAACAAATAAAACAAGTACAACTTGGGTTGCAGTATTATCCAGTAGTATAGAAACAGTATTTACACATCTGACCTTTTAAAACTAAAGTATCTCCAGGCTCTCTGTCCATTTTCACCACGCAGCTTTCCTATGCTACCGCCCACTATTTGGTGGTGTAGCAGTGGAAAAGAGCCGTAGTGCAACAAATCTGTGTTTAGCGGTGTAGCAGTGAAAAAGGTCCCCACTTAAACAGTTTCCCACTGCGCCACGTTCCGAACGTCGTTTAGGCAATTTAAACCGGTGTTGCGGTATAAGAAAAATCCATATCATAAAAAAAAATTAAAAACGGTTTTCAGTATGAACCGGTATACCGCCCAGCACTACTGTAAATAACCATTGCAGAAGGACTTGGGACAGCATACAGGCTTGGGCAGATTTGTGGCAGATTAAATTTAATGTCAGTAAATGTAAAGTATTTTACACAGGAAGTAAAAATATTAGGTTTGAATACACAATGGGATGTCTGAAAATCAAGTGTACACCTTATGAGAAGGAATTACGAGTCATAGTGGACTCTACACAAACAACTTCCAGACAGTGTTCAGAAGCCATTAAGAAGACAAACCGAATGTTTAGCTTTATAGCACAATGGGTGGAGTACAAGTCCAAGGAGGTTCTGCTCAAGCTTTATAATGCACTGGGGAGGCCTTAACTAGAGTACTGTGTGCAGTTTTGGTCTCCAGGCTACAAAAAGGACATAGCGGCGCTAGAAAAGGTCCAGAGAAGAGTGACTAGGCTGATTCCAGCAGGACTACAGGGGATGAATTATGAAGAAAGATTAAAAAAGCTGAGCCTTTTCAGTTTAAGCAAAAGAAGATTAAGAGGAGACATGACTGAATTGTTTAAAATCCATCCATCCATCCTCTTCTGCTTTTCTGAGATCGGGTCGCGGGGGCAGCAGCTTGAGCAGAGATGCCCAGACTTCCCTCTCCCCGGCCACTTCTTCTAGCTCTTCCGGAAGAATCCCAAGGTGTTCCCAGGCCAGCCAAGAGACATAGTCCCTCCAGCATGTCCTGGGTCTTCCCCGAGGCCTCCTCCTGGTTAGTCGTGCCCGGAACACCTCACCAGGGAGGTGTCCAGGAGGCATCCTGATCAGATGCCCGAGCCACCTCATCTGACTCCTTTCGATGCAGAGGAGCAGCGGCTCTACTCTGACTTCCTCCCGGATGACTGAGCTTCTCACCCTATCTTTAAGGGAAAGCCCTTAAAGTGTTTAAAAATAATGAAGAGAATTAGTACAGTAAATACTTTTTTTTATTTAATTAAAAAAGAACACAGGAACACAGTTGGAAACTTAAGGGTAAATTTCACACACACACTTGTGTGTTTTTCTATACACAGAGAACCATAGACACTTGGAATAAGCTACCAAGTAGCGTGGTAGACAGTAAGACTTTAGAGACTTTCAGAACTAGACTTGATGTTTTTAAGAAGAATTAAGTGGATAGGAGTGGCAAGCTTTGTTGGGCTGAATGGCCTGTTCTTGTCTAGATTGTTATAATTTTCTAAAAACATAAACATGACATATACAAAAGGTTTCGGTGTTGTTTTTATTCTGTAAATATTTGATTTTGCTATGCATAAATTACTATTAAGTTTAAAGCTTGCTCCTTTAAAATAGTTTTGAAATGTTACTGTAATTATATCATCACTGCTTTCAATGACAGGCTTGCATATAAATTATAATATACCAGCCATGTTACTTACTGAAGACAAGTAATAGAATAACTTTAAAAATATTTGATATCTCTTGCCCCATGTGTACCTTCAGCTCCTTTCCTTTGTATTCTTGTGTGTCTGAATCTTGCCTGACCAGCGCTGCATCTATAGCACGTTCCTCAGACTCCATCATTTTGAGGCAGCTTACTTGTCTCTTGTCCTCTTTTTTTTTTTTACTTCATGTCTTTGCAGGCAAATTTCAGCGTGCTTTTTTAAGCCTTTACTTCTCCTCGTGTGTCTCACACTCACACTTCCTCTTTTATTTGGGGCAACAAAGCCAAACTGACTAATCAGATTGCTCGCAGGGAGTGGACAAACATACAGAGCATTTTATTATATAATAGATGTTGTCAAGAGATAATGCTCTTTTGAAAAAACTGCAAGATATGGAGGCATTGGTTTCTGGGGTAGATTGAATTTTTTTTTTCATTTTTAGTAAAGAGCATCAGAAAGGCCGCCTTTGTTACTTGTTGCAAATGAAATGGGGCAGGGTGGAGACTGGGCATTCCATTACATTATGACACAATTGGCACTTTTCAAAGCACACAACCACAGCTGCATCCCCCACCCCATAACCCAATCTGCCTCAGAAACTGTTTACGGTCACATCTTTCAAACTTGTGTGATATTCTGTGTTTTTAAAAAGAGTATAATTGCATATCATTTTCTGTATAAATAAATTCTATTTATGTTTCCCTAAAGAGCTTTTTTGATCTTTCACAGTCAACATAAGTGAAATTGTTTTAATTCATATTGAAATTACTACCAAAGCCCATGAAGGGCTTGATTTTACATATAGAAGCTGACATTGCCATCAACATCTTTGGTATAAATTTAAAGGAATACTCCACCCAAAAAGATCCTTTTTTTAAGTTTCTTACTTCATGTAGTTTGTAGTGATGGCGAAGAAAATATTTTAATCTCATGTTTCCGTGGAGTACAGATATAACAATTTCTCTTAGAACAAGACCCAACGGGTAACAAACTATGTACGTCATGTCACAGGTGGCTGGGGGTGGTACCCAGCCGGGGTGCCCCAGAGGACCGGAGGAGGGCTTACCCCTCTCCCAGACCACGTGGGGGCGACCACCCTGGTGGCTTATGGGACCACAGGAACAGAGCTTGGAAGCTCAATCCTATAGGGCCCGTGGTCACCGCCAGGGGGCGCCCCAATGCCTTTGGAGCCCTGGCCCTCAGCACTTCTGCCACACCCGGAAGTGCTGGGGGGAAGCAGACCAGGGACACCTGGAGTGCTCCCGGATGTGCAGCCGGTACTTCCGCCACACTGGGGAATGCCGGCAGAAGATTGTCGGGGAGGCACCTGGATCACATCCGGGTGGTTATAAAAGGGGCCGCCTCCCTCCATTCGATGGCTGGAGTTGGGAGTGCAGAGGACAAGGTCTTAGTGGAGAGGAGTGGAGGCGGCCTGAAGACTGAAAGAGGCATTGTAAGGCCTGGACTTTGGGGCAGTTTTGAGGTTGTGTGTTGCACTGTAAATATAAATTATGTATAATAAACATGTGTGGGTTGAACCATCGCTGTCCACCTGTCTGTGTCCGGGCTGTGTTCCAGTCAGAAAGCATTATTGAAAATGTCTATGAAAAAAATCTCGTTAGTCATGTCTGATATTTTGCATGTCAAGTCCTCCAGAAATTATGCTCACAACTTGCAAAACACATGTATTTTTTTTCTAAATTACTAAATAACTCTGGTAAATGAAAGTAGTGCATAAAGTCAAAGTCCTTCACACAGGCACTAGCTTCTCGCTTTCATTTATTGGTGGAGTCCCATTTTCAAATCATTTTTGATACTGTTTGCTGTTGTCCAGCATTGTGCACTATTGGCTCCTATTCTATCAAAAACTTGATTTATTTTCTCAACAGAAACATGAGATTAAAAGGCTTTCTTGGCCATCAAAACAAACTATATTAAGTAAGTAACGAAAAAGTCCATTTTGGGTTAAGAGATTCCTTTAATTATTGAGTAAAATGCCTTTTTAACAAAGGTATGTGGACAGAGGAATATTCCAGATTTTGTTTTGGCAACATGGATGCCTTAAATGATTACCTTTATACCAAAATTTGTTATTTTATTCTATGGCTTCTTATTGCTCTCATTCTGTCACACCAAATCTTTCCAAAAATACTGATTTTACTTTTTTGGAGAGCACTGTTAAATAAAAAAAAAAAGCATTTGACTCTTCTTAACTGTAAAAAATCAAGTAAAGGCAATGTGAGGCAAAATAAGCATGTTTCATTGGCAGCAGTAACGTACTACTATTTAAGAAAGTGGCTAGAATGAAAACCAGCAGACACTACAGCCCTCCAGGATCTGAGCTTAACATCCTGATTTAGAGCAAAATGTGTCCCAGTTAATCTGATACAGCGTCAGGTTATTGGCAAAAACAGTAATTTCCTATTGAACAAACTTCTGAATGGGGAGATGATGTAAGCACTGAAATGATGTTCTCCACTTGATGATTCTAAGTAGAATAAATATATTGGCCGACTAAATCAAGAACCTCAAGTCATTTGGGAATTTTGGTTTATTGCAAAAAGAAAATGTATTTAATTGCTGACATTTTATTAAATAACTGTGGTGGAATGAGAGTCAAAACAAATACACACTCTGAGTTCAGAAATACAAGTGTGTTTATTGTCAAATTAATGTTTGTAGTAGTCAAGATTTTTGTTTTTTTGCACCCATTAATTTGAAGTTATTTACTAAAATTGGAGATGTACACATCAGGGTTTATCTAATGTATTTTTGTTCAGTTCAGTTTCCCTGTATGTTTCAGAGTAGAAGGTCAAAGAATAAAGGTCTTCATTGGCCAACAAATATTAAGATTTCACTTGTAGAATTAATTTTTTGAATATATAAGGAAATGTAATACACTTTTGTGATTCTTTAGCACCTCAGATTTCCTATTATCTTAAAGGATAAATTCAGTATTTTTTCAAGTTGGAAGTTATTTCTTCACAAACATATATTTTATTTTTTACATAAAACTGTGTTCTAAAGTGAAGTGTTTTGACTGTTCTTGCAGCTTACAATGCAGTTGAAGGGTACCAGGGTCCATAGAGAAAGCCTTTTAACTTAACCAAAAGTAGCGGCTAAAGTTTTGGTTTAAGAAAAAATGCCTTCTGCATTTATGAGGCATCCTTGTGATAAAAAGAGGAAACCATAAATAGTTAGTTGATCACAAATTCTTGGAATTATTTTACTTGAGGTAAGAATACATTTCCTGGCTTGTCTCCTTACAGCCACCATTGTGGGTGGGATTATGACAGCCACACAAATCCCCTGCGCCAAGCTATATTCTGCTCATTGTAATTCTACATTGATTCTTCAGTTCTGTTTCTTTAGCAGTTATTTTTTTACTCACTTTTCACCGGTTACATTCTGTGGTTTTTTTTTTTGGTTTTTTTTTTACATAGCCTATAATGCAAGATATAACATTTATAACTTATTACAATAAATGTAAAGTGAACTAATTACACTGCCTTAGATTTTTGAAAGAGCCAAGCCATCACGCTTTCTGTGGTATGTTGTGCATATGCTCTATTTAAAAAAAAAAAAAAAAATACTGTGAAAATGAAAAGGCAGAGTATTTGATACAGCAAACTGAAGTGCCTCAAACCAATTATAAATGCTATAATGTCTGTTTAGTTCTTGTCACTTGATTGCATTCTACAGTGCATGTTTGCATTCTCCCACGGAAGCACTCACTTGCATTGTCAATCCAGCAGGCACTATCTTTGCAAAAGAAATGAGCTTCTGTATATTGAGAGAATAGAAGCAATCATAGGTGTTCCTTTTTCAGTCATTATTGCCTATAGAACAGAAATGGCCTGGGGATGTCTTTTCAAGGTGACTCCACAGCCGTAGGGCCAAGTACCTCCTCCCCATTGTGCAGGCTACAGTGAGGATGGTCTCCCTGGGGCTTAAACAATCATGCAGTGGAAGACAATTGGGGTAGCTGACGACGTGATGTGCAGAGCAAGTCAAAACAGAGTTCAATACTCTAACATTTTTGGCTTGAAAAAATGGATGGCAGACTTTCTTTATAACGAGACTCTGGTGCCCATCACCTGCATTATAAAGCGCAAGAGTGGGCTAATAATTTTTTTTAATTTAGAGTGCAATTTCATGTGGCAAACAAATATAAACCATGATTGCAAAGAAATAGCTTGGACTTTAAAAATACCAAACTTATCTTTTTAACTATACTTTTGCCCATTGACAATAAATCCTTTTAGTCAGTAAAGGAGAAGCTGAGTTTTGCACAGCCATTTCATGAGCATTAGCACAGCGACAGATGCCTCAAATGACGGACCTCTTAAAATAGTTTAATGCCTTTAGCCGAGGCTGTAGTATTTCCACAAATGAGAAAACAATGTTTCAGTAGTGGAATAAAAACATTTTTATTTATTTTTTTTGTTTCCTTTCATGAAGAAAAAGTTTTCCTTCAGCCAAAGTTGTATATTTCTATAGTAAGGTTCATTTTAAGTTCTTTGTTCTAGATTCAGGATATTTTACTAATAGTTTAGCTTTTGGAGGAGGTTCTTTATGGGGTACATACAATACAGTGCATCCAGAAAGTATTCACAGCGCATCACTTTTTCCACCTTTTGTTATGTTACAGCCTTATTCCAAAACGGATTAAATTAATTTTTTTCCTCAGAATTCTGCACACAACACCCCATAATGACAACGTGAAAAAAGTTTACTTGAGGTTTTTGCAAATTTATTAAAAATAAAAAAAACTGAGAAATCACATGTACATTAGTATTCAGCCTTTGCTCAATACTTTGTCGATGCACCTTTGGCAGCAATTACAGCCTCAAGTCTTGTTGAATATGATGCCACAAGCTTGGCACACCTATCCTTGGCCAGTTTCACCCATTCCTCTTTGCAGCACCTCTCCAGCTCCATCAGGTTGGATGGGAAGCGTCGGTGCACAGCCATTTTAAGATCTCTCCAGAGATGTTCAATCGGATTCAAGTCTGGGCTCTGGCTGGGCCACTCAAGGACATTCACAGAGTTGTCCTGAAGCCACTCCTTTGATATCTTGGCTGTGTGCTTAGGGTCGTTGTCCTGCTGAAAGATGAACCGTCGCCCCAGTCTGAGGTCAAGAGCGCTCTGGAGCAGGTTTTCATCCAGGATGTCTCAGTACATTGCTGCAGTCATCTTTCCCTTTATCCTGACTAGTCTCCCAGTTCCTGCCGCTGAAAAACATCCCCACAGCATGATGCTGCCACCACCATGCTTCACTGTAGGGATGGTGCCAGGTTTCCTCCAAATGTGACACCTGACATTCACACCAAAGAGTTCAATCTTTGTCTCATCAGACCAGAGAATTTTCTTTCTCATGGTCTGAGAGTCCTTTTGCCTTTTGGCAAACTCTAGGTGGGCTGCCATGTGCCTTTTACTAAGGAGTGGCTTCCGTCTGGCCACTCTACCATACAGGCCTGATTGGTGGATTGCTGCAGAGATGGTTGTCCTTCTGGAAGGTTCTCCTCTCTCCACAGAGGACCTCTGGAGCTCTGACAGAGTGACCATCAGGTTCTTGGTCACCTCCCTGACTAAGGCCCTTCTCCCCTGATGGCTCAGTTTAGATGGCCGGCCAGCTCTAGGAAGAGTCCTGGTGGTTTCAAACTTCTTCCACTTACGGAAGATGGAGGCCACTGTGCTCATTGGGACCTTCAAAGCAGCAGAAATTTTTCTGTAACCTTCCCCAGATTTGTGCCTCGAGACAATCCTGTCTCGGAGGTCTACAGACAATTCCTTTGACTTCATGCTTGGTTTGTGCTCTGACATGAACTGTCAACTGTGGGGCCTTATATAGACAGGTGTGTGCCTTTCCAAATCATGTCCAGTCAACTGAATTTACCACAGGTGGACTCCAATTTAAGCTGCAGAAACATCTCAAGGATGATCAGGGGAAACAGTATGCACCTGAGCTCAATTTCGAGTTTCACGGCAAAGGCTGTGAATACTTATGTATATGTTTTCTCAATTTTTTTATTTTTAATAAATTTGCAAAAACCTCAAGTAAACTTTTTACACGTTGTCATTATGGGGTGTTTGCGTGTAGAATTCTGAGGAAAAAAATGAATTTAATCCATTTTGGAATAAGGCTTTAACATAACAAAATGTGGAAAAAGTGATGCGCTGTGAATACTTTCCGGATGCACTGTATGTACAGTCAGTTCTGTTAGATAACGGGCTTTTAGAAAAACACATTAACCAGAAATCAAAGAAAAGATGATTGTTAATAGTTTGGTTTGTGTTCTAGTGCTGTCTCATCCCTTCAAGAGGAACTGTCTAAATGGAAAGTGAGAGCAAGGAGGATGGGAGAAAATTTTAAGAAATCTCAACTGCCTCACACTCCATCTCCACAGAGGAAGACCATTTCTGAGGCAACAGTGCTCAGTCCTCAAAAAGACATCCAATCCACATATATACACCGAAGTGGATCAACTCAGTTCTTTGACAATTCTAAACTAGAAGGACTTACAGGTAATGCTTACTAAAGCAATAGTTAAAGTTTATGCAGTTATTTCTTGTTTTTCATTTGAAGTGTGGCCTTCATTGGAAGTGCTAATTCTTCGATAAGCATGGACCACTGGATTCCCTCCATGACAACTGCATTTTAACATGTCAAAGCACTTTTAACTTTTAAGTTTCTGCCACAACAAATGCATCAAAACTGCATGGTGCTGTGTAAAATGAGTGCATTATATTCATCAAAGCGTTCTCGCAGAGAATATGCTGTGTTTGCTGGTGACCTTGTTCCCCGAGTATTTTCCTGGAAATTAGCCAAGCCAACTGGCTTAGAACTTCTTTCCCAAAGAACAATGTGCCTCATGTTGTTCAGATAGCCAGCGTCACATCATCGAACTGTTACAGCCATGTGCAGAACTTTCACTTTTCATGTGATGTCACTACCCGATCTGTACTCCAGCCGGATTTGTGCTCCGCATGGGTTTATATAGAGAAATAATAAATTTGCAATATTTTCATTTAAGAGGTACATTAGCTGACTTTGAGAACATTATGATTACTGCCACTGAACATACAACACCGATCCCTGTATGCTTACTAATTGGTTGCCATACCGCATGGTTAATTTCATATGCAGGCCCAATTAGCCACACACTGCAGCCACTAGTCAAACTAATTCTTAAAGGAGCCCTCCACAAATCAGAAAACACATGAGACCCACTAAAGAAATAACGAAAGGTACTGTATATTACTATTATTTCAAGGTGTTTCCATGTTCTTGTTGAAAAAAGGGCTGCACAGATAGAACAAAGCCTAAAAAGATGCCCTGGCTGCATTTGTTCTATTTTGTTCATGGCTATTGTTCTGTCTACATACTGTATTTTGTTGTTTGAGGCATAGTGGTGCAGTGTTTAGCAATGCAGCCTCACAGCTCAGGTCACGTTTTTGGCCACAATAATCAGTCCAGCATAGTTGGCAGACATTTCTCTAGCCCACAGGGACACTTTATAGACCATCACACCATTATAATACATTCAAAAGCAGTTCAGTTTCTCCTTCCTCTTTGACTTCAATGCATTTCACCAAGTTCAGGGAAGTTCTTAAACATTTCCACGACTTCACCAAAGTCACTGCAACACAAACTATAATTCATCTGACCATGACTTGCTTTCATTTCAGCCATTACATGACCGAAGGTTGACATTTCAGTAAGGGTGTGTAAACTTCCAATATCCATGCTGGCACATTGGTGCCTGCTGCTTTTGTTTTTAGACTTTTTGCTGTCAACTATTTCTTATTGAAATGTCATATGTCTTCCCTCAACTTCTCTAATGGCTGCTTTTCATGTTTTATTTATTTTTGTGCCCCTGGTTTTCTTCCCTTCCTCCCTCCCCTCCTATATATGTAAATTTGTTTTTTCTTTTCATACCAGATGAAGGCTGTTTATTCATTTCTACGTGGAAATAACCTTTTATCTTTTTCCCCTGTTTCATTTGAATATTCGGCATGTGGCTGCCTCATTTGCTTATTTTAAAATGTAGTCTTTAGTTTTGTATTAAAGGTAGCTACTGCCAACAATACTTTAACATTCATTACTAGCAAAGAATGTGATTCTTAACTGCAGTAGGTATATTACATTTTTGCTTTCCAGTAATAAATAATATAATTGTGTATGTTTAAGACTTTTGTACCTTTTTATACCTTCTCATTTGTTTCTCTAAAGATGACATTAACAGAATGGCAAATTTCATCTTGGATTTTCCTTTTTTGGCCCCACACTAATGCAACTTCTCTTTCTTCATTTATTTACTCCCCACAGATGAAAATCCAGCAGTTGAGGCAAACAAAAATGAACAAAACTGGTGGTCATCTGCTCCACAGAAAGGAAGCGATGCACCGGAATGCAAAACTCAATAAGTCTACAATGTTTATGTATATGAATTTGTCTGTTTGCTCTTGTTGTTTTTAATTGGTTTTTATTTGTTCTATTATCATATTAAAGGTTTATTGTTTTAATATATATGTAAATTCTAAACTCCCTGTCTTTCTCAACTTTTTTTTTTTTATAACAATTAAAAGCAGTACGTTTAAACCTGTGCAGATGCCTGTTAATTTATTAATCTGAAGTGTTGTTTGGTAAAGCACTCTGTACCCAGCAGTGAGTGATAGCTCAATGAATAGATCAGATTCAGTGCCAGAAAATAGACAATGGAAAGGTTCTTCTGTTTAAAGTACTATAACAAAAGCAGAATTGCGACAACAAAAACCAATGACAAAACAAAGACTGTTATACTTGGTGTGTACTATATTAAAAGAATCTTTTCACATACAGTCCATTGCAGGAAACTCCATCGGAAAGTCAACAGAGATGAGCGTAGCAGTTAGCCGAGGTGCTCATGAAGCTTAGGAGAGCTGCAGTTCAAACGTCTAAAGGCTATGTCACATTACACAACTTCACCACTGATGCTCATTTGTTGACTTCATTTACATAAACATAGCGACTCAGAAGCAGTCTGTGTCCTGATCCCATGAAGCTGGTCTCCTGATATGACCTGCCCAGTGACTCATTCCAACTAGTCTATGATTTGCTCCAATTAAATCGGACAGGTTTGATTTTATTTTTAGTCATAGGGGGGCTGCTGCCTCTGTGTGCATGAGAGCTGACAACCGATGAATACTCAACCAGAAGCACTCTCCATAGAAGGCAGCAAAGAGGAAGAGAAGCTTGTCTGTCTATTTTACTTACCACAGCAGAATGGAAAAAAGACAGAAAGGGCAGAAGCTGTGGCTAAAGTTCCCATAGGCTGTTAACTTTCCTATAGCGCCTACTCCATCAGGTACCATGCTGTCAGAAAAAGGGGCAAACATGACTGTACTGAAAGATTGGCACTCAGTCAGTAAATGTGGGATGCCCCAGTGGTTTCCACTTATTTATACTGACTTGGCCTGGCAATGAGATCAGCGACTGTGGTCAACAAATCTGACAAACCCTATGACTAGAAGTCACACAATGTGACATTGGCTCAAAGGCTAAGCTTGTCACATAATGTAGTGCTTTGTTGTAATTGATGGTAGAGTTTTTGTAATTGCCTGGGTATGTTAAGTTTTCATAACATTAAAATAAAATTATTTTGGTACATTAAGTCCCAATCCATGTGTAACATGTTGCCTATGAATGATCCCTGCAGACCCCACAAAACCGTTGACACAAATCGCTATCAGCTTGATGCATTTTTTTTTAAACAGAACCTACAGTAACACACAGTTCAGTAAAAAACAAGAAAAAAAACAGAGCAATTTAGAGATTGACGATGATGAATATAAAAATGAGACAAGGCCAGCAAAGCACACGAAAGCATCTGTACCTGGCACAGAAAATAAATCAAACAAATCACCAGGACCCGATATTTACATAGTTAGTGAGTACATATATAAACCCATGACAGATCTGGCTAACAGAATGTCAGTTATATAGCACCCCGATGTGTAGAGTACAAGTCCAAGGAGATTCTGCTGAAACTTTATAATGTACTGGTGAGGCCTCGTGGAGTATTGTGTGCAGTTTTGGTCTCCAGGCTACAAAAAGGACATAACAGCGCAAGGAAATGTCCAGAGAAGAGCAACTAGTCTGATTCCAGAGAATGAATTATGAAGAAAGATTAATAAGATCTGAGCCTATACAGTTTAAGCAAAAGAAGATTAAGAGGAGACATGACTGAAGTGTTTAAAATTATGAAGGGAATTAGTACAGTGCACTGCGACTTATGTTAAAATGAGTTGAAAAAGAAAACCGAGTCACAACTGGAAACTTAAGGGTAAATTTTACACAGACATTAGGTTTAAATTTTTCTTTACACAGAGATCCATAGACATATGGAATAAGTTAACAACTAGTGTGTGTGGTAAACAGTTGAACTTTAGGACCTTCAAAACTAGACTTGCTGTTATTGTGGAAGAATTAAGTGGATGGGACTGGCTAGCTTTATTGGGCCAAATGGCCTGTTCTCATCTGGATTGTTCTAATGAAAAACCGATGTTGGCTCACCAGGTTATCATTGAGGAGCATCCATTCCCCATCATCTAGAAAGGGTCCTTCTCCATCTGGACTCGCCATCTGAAGTGGTCCTCTCACCCACTGTAAACCACTCCAATATGATGATCAGCCATTCTTCTACGAGCAGTGCACATTGCTGCCATTGCACCGGCCAAAATCATTTTTAGAATAAATAAGTAAATCTTCGTAGTTGTCTTTTTTTTTCTTCCTCTATATTCCTTTTAGAAGACTTGCAGTGGAGCCAAAACAATCCCGTTAAAAGTGCTGCTGAAAAGCTCTGCCTCGGTTTCCATATCAGAACAACAAAACAAAACAGCAGCACCGATGAAAGAGAAAGAACCATGTGCAGTGGTACCGCTGTTTAACTAGGAGCTTTCACCATTTTTCTAGAATTGTGTGTATAATAAAGGGAAAGCAAGCAGTGTAACAATAAGTAGAAATGAAATATATTGTTTAGGAAAGAATATTTCATAAGCAGGTGACTTCTATGCATGCAAAGCTCATTAAATACGCAGACGACGGTGACATTGAATACTGATTGGGCTTCATGGATGCCTACACAGAGACATAAATAAATTCATCTTTCACAAATAATAGAGAATAGGTTCATTATTTATTTGTTCTCTCTGAAAAGCTGACATTATTGTGGAATGCAAATTAACAGTACAATGGTGAGGTGCCATCTGTCATATCTCAGGTTAGGAATAAATTCTTCAACTGTGCAACAGAATGAAAAGCATGAAAGTCAAATTTTAAAAGTAGAAGGTAATATTAATAAAACAAGTAAGGAGCTTTACCTATTCGTCATAAAAGTTACATGCACTCCTATTTATATTAATATGTCAGTAAATTATGTAAAAGTATTGAAATGCTGTTGTGTGGTGCTCCATGTTTCCATCTCTTGTATTTCTATAATTGTGTCTCTGGCACTTTAATTAGTTGTGTTAAACCCTCGCAGATGACAAGACACTGCAGACCAGTTCTGCGAGATGCAGCCCGTTTTTGTTGTAATGTACTTTAACTACTTTCGCTTGTAGGTGACTTCAGGGGGAGCTGATAACAAGAAGACGGCTGAGTGAAATGGTGCAATTTCAGGAAGAGCCCTTGACGTTCCGGAGGATGCCGCCACACTGCTCAGGTAGGCTGCGTGTGGAGTTGGTCTGAACTTGCTTTAATGTTAGGGTGGCTCCAGAAGTAGCAATCCGACACGCTGCATACTGTAGATTACAAATTCCTTCTAAGACAGAAATACAATTAGTGAATGTTGTTGTATTTGATGTGTGCTGCACTGCAGAGACAGCACAGGCATTTAGAGACAACTGTATGCTTGCAGTCTGAGTGATTGAGAGATGGCTACATTTAAAATAAAACACTTTACTGTACACATCGCTGTTGGTACACATTACCCAGATCAAGAACATCAGTCCATCCATCCATCCATTTTTTGATGCTTATCTGGGCCATGGGGGCAATAGTTTAAGCAAAGACATCCCTTCAAACCAAAGCCATACCCAAAAATCACATCCCCCCCCCCCCCCCCCCCCGAGACAACTGCAATAGGATACCGAGACGATCCCAGGCCAGCTGGGAGGTTTAATCTCTGTCTATCCTGAGGTCTCCTCGAGGTTGGATATGTCTGAAATGCGTCCACAAGATGGCATCCTAAACATTGGCTCTACTTTGAGCTCCTCTCTCTTTCTCTAGGGCTGAGCCCAGAAACCCTTTGAAGGAAGCTAATTTCTCCTGCGTGCATCTACAGTCTAATTCAGAATGACATTTTAATTAAAAAGAAAACAGTTCAGAGCAGACTCACGCATTCACCCATATTGAGTCCACCACAGATGATCTTTATAATTCAGTGCCAGGGTTTCAGCTTGTTCAAAAAAGGGCTTGTGCTTAAAGTTCATGCTGTTCTGTTGTTGATATTTGCTTTCCTGTAGTATTTGTTTGAAATCTGTCCTCTGTGAAGGAGAACATTTAATGGAGTGATATCTAATAAAAATGTGTAGCATAGACAAACATGATCACCTGCATTTATTTACCATTGCATTGTTTAGAACATTTATAATACTGGTCTCTGAGAATTTATTTCATGGCATGCAATATGTGTTGGTATTTATTTATTTAGTTCTGTTTTTGAGGTGTATGATCACACGTGTGCTAGTAAAAATGTGTCCCACTATCTTATTATCCATCCATAAATTTGTTGAGCCCTGCTTATTCCATTACAGAATAATGTGGAGACAGATATTCGCATCAAAACAAAGTAGAAACCAACTCTGAGTGTGTGCTACTGGATTGCAGACATATTCGAGTTAACACCCACAACACACTCAGTTTTGTTTATGTGAGTGTGTAACCACAGCAATTAATTTTATTCATAGCACAAGTTTCTGTTGATGATTTTACTCAGGGCAACACTCTGTCTCAGTCGCTCATCCATCTGAGGACCAGCGAGACTCGAGCTTGGGGCCTTCAGATTACAGAACACACTTCTGAGCTGGCGTAGCTAAGGCAGCCTCTCAATGAGATGGCAGTGAAGAAGGGAAGATGAGAGGGGGGCATCACCTTGAGTGAACTCCTCAGTCGAAACAAATGGTGGATGAATGTAACAAGTTTAAGAGAGAGAGACTGCTGCTGCATAAGAAGCATTTATGCTGGTAAACACTTGATTGGCTACTGTAGTAAAAGCAATTCTTCTGTAGCTCCATTGGATAAAAAGGACTGTTCTGTGATCCAAAGGCCCTGCGAATTCCAATTCTGCTACAGTTGTGAGAGGGTTAGGCGTCACCCTGAGTAAATTCCTGAGCAGAAACATCAAAGATTTTAGAAGACGAATATATGCATCTATATATAAAATCAGGACAACAAAACATACAAAATTTAATTCTAAGCAGACTTCTTTCTACCGTTAAGGATGGTACAATGTTCTGAAATATATTTACCATTTTCAAACATGTCCAAATTATTCTATTATCCATTGTGGTCAGGATTTTAAATTTATTTTACAAGATCTCTAGTATATTGGTCAGTTTGATAAGTCTTTGTTTAGTTTATGTTTCACTTACCCGTATTCTTTCGGCTCGAGTCTATGAACAGAACTGTGTGTGACGTCACAGACCGTCTGAAACCCTGCGCAGAACTGGAGTCAGGTGCTGAGAGTTTAGTGCAAGAAGCCTGTGCTCCCAGGAGTTCAACTCAGACAAAAGCTTAAAGACAAGTATTTACTTTACCATCAGGTTATTTCAGCTGAAGTAACACCAATAACCAGAAGGATATCATGCTCTACTAATATGTTTAAGGACGTTGCCCTAGCTATGAGGTTACAAGCAGTACTAACCTCAGAACCATAAGTACTGATACTAAGTCTTGATCTGAGTTCCACTCACCTCTAAGACATGAGATTATGCTTTTTTTCTCTGAGGTCTTCGGGGCCTATCGAGAGATTATACTTGCACATGTAGAAGGAGAACTGCTCTGTTTTCTAATAGCTACATGTCCTGTTTCTCATCACACTTTGCAGCACCTGGAATCCTGACATTTTTTCCTCTGTTCTTTATTCAGCACTGAGTCATTTTTCTTACCCTCTCCTTCCACAATGTAAATGAGAAGCAGGAGTAGTGAGAGGTGTTCTGATTGTCTGTGGTGTCACCTTCTTGAGAGATGTAGACAGCAATGAGAACTCTCTCTGAAGGTAAAACAGATGGGACTTGATTGTTAAACTCTTTGGATCAGACACACAGTTTTAAAAGATATTTTAAAATTTGTACACCATGTGTTGTTCAGCCAAGAAGTCAAACTTATTTTGAGTTGATGCAGAGGGAATGGAATGGACATTTTTCCATTGGTTTCTTGTGTGCATACAAGTCGAAACTTGTGCTTGATAATTGGTGCATAGTTAAGTTCATCGAACTGAGTGTTGTGTTCATTGTTCATGCTGGCAAAGTTGCCTGAGAGTCTATCATGTGTGACTGTAACTGGTACTGCTCTATCAGATAGACAGATCCAGATTAGACATACTGAGACAGAAATCCACTCTGTCTGTTCCAAAGAGAAGTCGATACTTTAGTTTCTAAAATAATTTCACCTTGGCTGAGGTGGGTTTTGATGTCAAATGTGAAGTCAAAGACTAAAACTCATGTCTGAGAGCTGCAATTCAAAAATGTAGTGCTGGAGAGTTGTTTCTTCCTCATCTCTGGTCCTTTACAGAATGCCTGCTTCTGGTGGCTTCAAGAGTTTTCTATCTCCATTCTGGAAGGGGTGGGGCTTCATGACAGAAGCAGGGACTGGGCCACTCATCTTCCGGCTGGCGAGCTTCTTAACTGAGGATAGGAAAAGAGAGAGAGAGTTCATAACAGCGCCCCATCTCTACATGGAGTGGCATTGCCTACTTTACTAGAGGCTTGAAGATGTCCTCAAAGTGCATGTGCATGACATGCAGAATACAAATCGTATGCATTGGTCATTCCACTACACGTTATGTTTAGTGAAAGTTCAACACTGCATTATGTGTAAAGTGCTATAATCTTCTCATAGTGTCTGTCAGATCCTTTTATCAGAACACTTTACAATTCCCCTTGAGTGGTTCTAATTGCATGTCCTTCCCTAGTGATGTGTGATTATCACAAAGTAAATACACATGTGAGGTCAATTCACTAACGTCTTGGTAGTGGATACTGGAGAAATCCAACACTGAAAAGGCTATGCCCCCAGGGGTCCTTTTTAAAAATCCAGCTACCCCCAATTTCCTCCAGTCTGGACACAGTAAATGTTTAGGATTCAACCAAACAAGCAATTCAACACATCCAGACTGTACTTCCTGAGGAGACTCAGGTCTTTTAATGATTGCAGTAATCTCCTGGAAATGTTCTACCAGTCTGTTGTAGCTAGCAGTCACCTGGGGAAGCAACCTGAGTTCAAAAGATGTACAATGGCTGAACAGACTTATGAGGAAAGCCTGCTCTATCACAGGTGCAACCCTGGACATACTGCAAGCGGTTGAAGAAAAGAGGATGATGGGAAAAGTGGATGCCATCATGAAAAAGGCGCTCTCTTGGAGCACTTTTAGCCCCAGGCTCATTCCTACACAATATGCTAAGAAGAGCCTCTGGAGGTCTTTTTTGCCCACTGCTAACAGACAATTCATTGCTTCCTCCCAATGTCTCAGATTAAATGCTCATACTGCACTTTCTGCACAATATACATTTAATTATTTATTTGTTTATCAATTGTATTATTTACTCTTTGAGTCCGTATCTTTGTTTTTTTAAGTTTCTGCTGCTGTATGGATTTAAAATTCCTTCTAGGATCGATGACATTTATCTAATATCATCTAATCTAAATAAGTGCAGATTAGGTTAACTGGCACCTCTAAGCTGGTCTAGTTAGTGCAAGTGTGGGCTCCCTAGTGCTTAGTGCTCCTTGCACAGGCTATAGCTTCCCATAACCCTGAAATGGTTTGAGAATGTATTTAAAAATAGCTAAATGAGCAAGAATGAAATAAAATGCTTAAGGAAAACATTTTAATAGAATGGCAAGTACTATAGGATGGTGAAAGTAAGGGTTTGCCCATCCAACCATCCAGTTTCCAAGTCCTCCTTATCCTAAGTAGAGTTGCGGGGCAGCAGAAGCCTATCCCAGCAAGCATAGAGTGCAAGGCAGGAACAATTCCCTGGATAGAGCAGCAGTCCATCACAGGGAGAACACACACACACACTGTGGTGGATGAACATTTTTGGGACCCTGAAGCTTGAACTGTGATGGGGACCCCTTTGCAACTAGCAGAAAAGTCTGGGTAACTACTGTTATCTTCTTTAGTGGAGTTGGATTTTCCATGACAGATCACCACAAATTTTTTTGTGATACTTTAATAACCTTTTAATTTTTGTTTTAACTATTATTATTATTATTTGTATTGAATTTCACTATGTTATTCATATAATTTTTTTAAAAACCGTTCTCATATAGTCAACACCCAAACTTTTAAGCAATGTGGACTAAGGTTACTTCTGGGATCCCTCCAGGTTTTGGGGCCCTGAAGCTTAAGTTTTATTAGTTTCATAATAGATCCACCCATGCATACACACACACTATGGCCTGTGTAGCAGTCCATCTAACCTGCATGTCTTTGATAGGAAACATACGCGGACATGAGGTGCTCCATACATGAAGGACCTGGGATGTGAACCTTGGTCTTCTTACTGCAAGGAAGCAGCACTACCACCGCACAGCCCCTGAGGGTTAGCATTTTTTTTAAATTAACACCAAGGATTTGTAATATAATACAAAATTAGCTTTTGAACATGATGAGAGAAAATAATTGTACACAAGTTATAACTGGTTGTACTGGGCAGATATATGGATGGATTAAATCAACATTCACTGTACATTAGTAGCCATTGCTCAACTACCATGAAATAAATGAAACCTTGAAATGTTTTGGGACAGATTTGCCAAAGGCGTAAATTAATTAATAAAAAAAAAGACTTATTTTCAGTAATTATTATTCACTGAAAAAATCTTGTTGAAGACATCAGCTATATTATTCCTAGTGTTACAGCGCAGGGTAGAGACGAATGACTACATTTTAGTTCTTGAACTTGGACTTGCACGTAATAAAAGAACAGCGCATGGTGTGCGGTACATCCGTCCAGTAGGTGGCAGCAACTGATCGGTATTAATGATCTCGGACTTCCCACAGAGGACAGAATAGAGACCAAAAGAGTCAAGTGTGGTCGCCACTAATCTATAGTAAGAGCCTGCAACACAAAGTCACATTTCTGAGATTGAGGTCTTCGTACCTTACCGGGTAAATACCAAGTTTCTTGCACATCTAGATAGTGGAAAACTGGTTTTCCATTAGAGCGAGCTTCAGAAGGTAAGTAAGGAAAGTGTGGCTCTTTAATTTCATCGTTCCATCTATCCACTGTAGTCGTTTCCCAAAGTTCGAATCTGTGCCTGTCACAGGTGTGCATACTGAGTTATTAAGTGGTTCGAAGTATCGAGTGAGAGACTCTCCGTATGAGAGAGAGAGAGGAGATCACTTGAAGAGGCTCTGACCCCGACGCCCAGTAGCGTTCTTTTTAAAGGCTATTTTGAGCAACACAGTAGGGCTTTGACGCTGCTGTGCTTCTCAAAAGGCCCTTTTCGACACTTTTAAATACTTGCGACATCATTTTGATTTTGTTTATGGTATTACGTCGTATCTGTTTCTTTGATGCTTGCACGTTTAACGTTGTATTTGGTTTGCAATGTCGACTTGGATTAAGGCGTCGGCTAAATAAGTGAATAAAAACAACGAGCACAGTAAAAGGAGAGACTTCGGTACGTCACCCGGAATGAGCTGTCTAACCTCGCAAAACAAACGGCCGTGTTTAATTTGTATGTCGGTTAAACCTTTCTCGCTTTAGCTAACGTGCCGACCAAGGATAACGTGCCCAAGAAAGAAAAAAAAAGGTGGAAGCGCCAACCGAGAAAGCTGCGACATACCTCGCCTTACAGTTACAGTGCGCACTAAAGACAACAACATTTATTTATATAGCACATTTTCATACAAAAGTAGCTCAAAGTGCTTTACATAATGAAGAAAAGAAAAATAAAAGACAAAATTAAAATAAGACAACATTAGTTAACATAGAAAGGTTAGATTTTTTTTTTTCTTCAAAGCTGTATCAGCTACTCTGCACCACCTGGCAGATTTTAAGCCATATATCATCCGCAGATGTTCATTTACAATTCAAAATTAAACCTGTATATATATTTGCTACCATTTAGTATAAAAAGTTAAACATTTTAAGTAGCAACAAAAGAAGTTATGTTTTTGTGTAGTGATATATGAAAAAAGTTGTTAGATTGGCACAGTATTCATCAGGTACTGTGTCAAAAAATTTATCATGTAAGGGGCTCTGCTGGGTGAATCACTGCAAGTGTTCAGCTTCCATCTTTTATAGCCAGATGAGAAAATGTACTTTATTACAAAACTACCTATGCCTACAACTGGACTGAAACACACTTGCAGGAATACATCACCCAGTTATCTAAGTCCAGGTGAATTATTTAACTTTGCTTGTGTAAAGGTAATGTTATAACATAGATAAATAGTATAGATAAGCCAGTGGGACTATAAGTAGTCTCCTCCTTTGTGTGATTTTGCAATGTACTCGGTGCTGTCTTGCTATCTAGCTCCACCAACCAAGTCCTTGAACCAATCCTTATTCTAAAGTTTCAGTTCTAAATAGCTTACTTTCATCCCCAAATTACTCTGACATGCCAAGAAGCAATTAACTTTGTACAGTTAAATTAATAGTGACAGCATCATAAGTTGAAAGTTGAGATTGATGGCATTGCTGAATGTTATAAAACGATTTATCTTTTGTACTGCCCTTTGAATGTTTTGGCTGTCACAGTCAAACTAAAGTAGTAAGATTTAACAGCATTCATAGTTGTATATGTGCCATTTGGGTCTGATATTCAGTCTGAGATGTTTAGCTCAGTCTGTCACAAGATTAATTTTAGATAAACAAGAGAGAGATACTGTGAGAAATGCAAGTTGGAAGAGGGTGTCTGAATGCATGTTTACAGCATATTAGTGCATAGTATTTTGCAGTTTTATGTCTGACAATTTTTTAAACCAGTTTGCAGTTGTTTGGTGCAGCAACCTTTATGCTATGCATAAAATGTAATGTGAAAGAGAGAGAGCATTTCAGCTGCAATTATGCCTTAGAAGAAAAGAACAACACTTCAATAAGGTTATCAGTCTTTGAGCAGGGAGAAGCCTTTGAACTAATCTAATTCAATGTGTAAGTGTGTCACTGTTCAAACCTCTCTTTTTATATAGGCACAAAGTTTGTGTAAATTAATTGGTGTAATGAAGCAACATCTACTGTATAAAATAGATCTGAACTGTGAAGTTCCAGTGGAAAAATGACAAAAATGACATTGAGCTTTCAAGAAAGAAAAACTGCTAAAGATGCCAGAAGTAACAACAAGTGATTTTGTGTTAACTGCTGATTTTGAAGTTACTTGAATACTTTGACCCTTGTGACATAGTTATATGGGTAATTCCATGTCAAATCATCACACCTTTGGACCTCATCACAGATTTTAACAAAACTTGGTGCGCTGATTTGGTCACATGAGTAACCCATGGAACTGAAACTGCACGCATCTTGGATCAATATTAAGGGTGATTTAAGATAACATAGGTTGAACTTAAATAGGGGGGGTAGGGCTATGACTTTGACTGGATATATCTCCATACGTGTAAGTTGTACAGAAATGGTTTTCACATTGTTGTAAAACTTTTTTACAGCTCTATTTTACATAAATACTATGCTATCCCCAAAATGAAAAACTACCATGTTATGATTCATTATAATATTAAAAGCAGAATAGCAAAAAAAAAAAAAAAAGTATTTTAAACTTGATCAACGTTTTACTTAAACTAGCTTTTAACGATATGAATATCTCCAGAAAATGTGGTCTATGGTTTTTGAGCCATGGCTGATCTATCATTACTGTACTTATAGGTGGCATCACATGATTTCATATTACTAATGGGCCTTTGTCTTAAGAGCCAAATCCCACTTAATCCATTTTGGATTATAGTGGGCCTGCCCCTATTGCAGCAATCTCAGGCTTTTATAATTGTTCCTTTTTGTATATAATTGTTGTTTTTTTAAATATGCTTTGCCTTTTTATTTTTCATAAAATAAAGCAATTTTGAATTTAAATTTAATAAGGAAAAGCTTTCTGATTATTTCAATTTTGTGACAAATTACCAAGCATTTTACAAATCGTGTAACTTTTGCTGTTTAACAGCTTTACTGGACTTTGTCCTAAGTCAGATAAGCAGCGAAGTTGTCAAGTATTAACAGCATATCTGAAGTTGCCAATGAGCACAGTCTCAGGGAAATATGCAGATTTAATGTGTTGAGTAAAGTTAACCACAAAAAATATTGTTCATCGGGCATTTTGTTTGTTTTCTAAACAGCAATCTACTATGGGTCGATTAGATCAAAAGACCATTTTGATTTCTGCTGCTGCTCAGGGGATAGGCCGAGCTGCTGCCATTGTAAGTTTATCTTCATTTGTTATAAGAAAAAAGTTTTGTCATTCATGATAAGCTTAGAAAATATTTTTTGAGTTACTTAATTTCTTTGTGTAAAATAGTCAAAGTGTTAGAATTGCATTTCATTTTCACACAAAATAACATAAACTCTATCTTATTAATCTGTTGGGTGTAGACAACTAACAGTATGTGTATATATGCATGTATGTGTGTGTATGTATATATATATATATATATATATATATATATACATTGTTGTGTATTTAATACAGAACACTTTCCTTTTACAACCCAAGAATGCTGTCCACATTTACAAGTAATATATAAAGTACCAAAAGACCCAGGAGTATACAAATATACATGTATCACAGTAGTCTGCAGTTCTTCCTCAGAGCTCCAGAGACCTGTGTTTGAATCCTTGCTCAGACACTGTGTGGAGAATGCAAATTCTATGCATGTGTTTGTTTTTTTTTCTGAGATACTCCATTTTTTTCCTTTCATATCCCAGTAAGACTCCTAATAGTGATAATATAAGAGAATATATTATAGCATATCATATAGGGTTGATTAGCTCACAGACTCTGCAAAGGAAACATTTTTAGTGTACAACAGAGAAAATAAATGAGACCAATGGCCATTTACAAACAGGAAGTCAGTCTATTTGCAACAAACCAGCTGAATTCCTCTCTTTCGTAAACCATCTGTAGGGAAAAAAAATTAGTATTAGCAAATGAACAGCACTGTTATATGTCAAGTGTGGGTATCTAGGTGAACATTTCTGCATGCTCCTGTAGATACAGTGGGTGTGATTTTAAGTAGCTGAGTTTTGTGTCTTTGAACAGAGTCACAACATATACCATATAGCTTTTGTAAAGGAGTATTTTTAAGGCATACTGCAGTCGTGTCAAGAATGTTTTGTAGTTGGATCAAAAGGTAAGCTACCCTGGTGTCTAAAGTTGTCTGGTTGCAAAACACATATAACATAACAATGAAAAGTTGCCACAAATGAAAAGTTTAAACAATAACAGCTGGCCAAGTTTCTAGGTGTACAAAATTTCAGTCAGTCAGTCAGTTAGTCATTTTCTAACCCGCTTAGTCCTGAACACGGTCATGGGGGTCTGCTGGAGCCTGTCCCGACTAGGGCTCAAGGCAGGAACAAACCTGGGACAGGGAGCCAGTCAAGGTTATTATAGTTAATGAAAACTAAAATCAAAACAAACTATTATTAAAAAAACATTTTTGTAAAATAATTAACAAAACCGAAATGAAAAACTAAAACTAAACTAAACTATTAAAGTAGGTGGAAAGACTAACTGAAATAAAATAATAATTTAGTAAAAATATTTTTAGCTTTCATTTTTGCATGAATATTCTTGCTGTTAGTCTTTAAACCTTTTAACTTTTAACGCGTGTTCACATAGCATTTGCGTCAATATGGTTGGCACAAAATAACAAAGCCCAGTATGGGAGATTTTTGACTGTAATATTGAAGGCATTGATTATAAGCACATTGTCTTGGAGCAGGAAATGTTGTATGGTATAGACATCTAGAGTAAAAAAAAAAAAAAAACCCTCAAATCTTAAAATCCATCTAAATTTCATTACAAATTGGCCCATTCTGGGCAATAAAAGAAAAAAAGATGCCAACAGTAACCGCACATTTGTTCAGCACAAATGACATATAAAATATTTTTAAAAAATATAATTTTGTATAAAATTGTTCATATTCAGTATATAGTTTTGATTATGCTTGTTTTTACCAGACAAAAACAAAACCAGATAGTAAATGATGTCGTGTAGTAAGCTTTTAAACTCCTATCCTAACCTGTTAAGTGTACAGTTCTGTCTGATTGTGACGCAAAACTAAACTCCTTAGTAGCTCTTTAAACAGACCATAATTCCTAAAACTGAAACTAATAGATGTAGAAATAAAATAGAAATGTCTTTGTGAAGTAAAAACTAAATTAAAACTAAAAATATATGATGAAGGAAAACTAAACTGAATTTCCAAGTAAGGTCAGAAAAAATATAGAAATAAAAACTAATATAAAAAGGCAAAATTATAATAGCCTGGTGCCAGTCCATTGCAAGGTGAACACACACACACACAACCACATGCTAGGGCCAATTTAGGATCAACAATTCAAATGAATACAATTTTTCCCTTTTTGTTATGAAAAGAAAGTGAATGTTTGTCATGGGGTACACAATATGAAATCCACTTGTTTCCTAAATGTTAAACTTCAAGTTTGTTTTCCCCTGTGAAATATTTTCTGTTGCACTTAAACTTGAATTAAATTAATCTAGACTGAAAGATAAGAAAATTTATAAAAGGAAGAATTTTAAATGTGTTTTAATCAAACTTTATTTGGACAGCTAAACCAAGCTCTTCTAATGTTTCCAGAAGAAATGTGACACATATGTGCATGTTGTATATATTCATTGAGTGATTATTTTTAAGTTCATCTTTAAACAAGGAGAGCATCTGTGCCTCAGCACACTACAGCACTGGATGACAGTGTTGAGGATAGATGTGGAGAAAGTTGCACTGCCCATCCACACATTATGGAGTCTTCCAGTTAAGAAGTCCAGTCTCCTACTGCAGAGGGGTGATATGACAATGTTAAATGCTGAGCTGTAGTTTACAAACAGTACTCTAACATGCCAGTTTTTATTATCTAGGCGAATAGTTTGAATTGTAAGGAATATGACATCCTTTGTGAACAGCGTGTGATGAGAAAACAGGAGATGATCTGAATTATCTGGAATGTTTAGATTAATGTGTCTGAATTGACAGTCTTTTAAAGCATTTAATAAAATTAGAGTGTGAGCCTGTAGTCATTAAACATAAGACACTCCTTTTTTTGTTTTTTGTGATCAAATTTTTATTACAGGGATGAAAAAAATGGATGTGATATAAACAAGATTTTGATTAAAGAAGAAGTTCAGAATTTTTTAAGACAAAGGTATTTTATTCACAACAATGTTATGTATGCATTTGTCATGCAGAATTGTATTCTATAGTCCAGCATTTTCTATAATTTTAAAAAATATCTTGCCTGCACTGGCGCTTTATAACGGGAATCGGGGCATGTCGAACCGCCAGAAAATAAAAGCCGAAAACATGTTGAATATGTCCTTCTTCGATGTTTGTAACGCATGTTTGTTACAACAAAGGGAATCTGAAAATAACCATTTTATTGCGTATTCCCAGTACTATTTTTCTCAAAGTAAGGGTTTATTTTCTTTTTTGCTTATGTGAGTTCTTGGATAAATACAAAGTAAATTAAAACAAATCCCACCATGTGGCATGAACAGTTTATTGTGATTTTTGTCATTTGAGAGGAAACCACCACTCAGTGGTGGTGTTATTGTAGAATACTACAAGTGATGCCGTGTTGTGAATAGTTGGGGTTTTTTTATTGGCTGAAATCTTATAATATTTGTGTTTTGTTCAAAAATGACATGTTATTTTACAATATGTGTGTAATTGCAAGATGCAGATCAATACTCAAACTGTTTTGGCTTAAAAAATTTACATATTAGGTACTTTTTAAAGGCTTTTGTTTTCTAGTGGCGCTTTGTGACTTGTTAATTCCAATGTAAAGTGCCAGTGCAGGTAAGAATATTTCTTTTAATTTATAGAAAACAGTGGGCTCTGGACCACAGTCTTGCATGGTAAATGCATATATACCATGTCTGTGATGAAATAAACTTGACATTAAAAATGCTAAATTGTATCCTTTAATTATAAAATTAAATTTCCAAAAGCTGTATGCTGGAAAAAAGAGACAGGATCAGGAAAAACAGCAGCAAAGAACCCTACCCTCCAGAACCCCCGCGAAAAAAAAAAATCCCACACACTGTGAGTGGTGGAAGATTGCAAATTAGGTGATGCTAGAGAAGACCCATTCATTCTCACACCAGATGTTCAAGCATCAAAAGTAACAACGTTTACTTCATCCAATAAAGCAGTCAGAGCAGTATTAATAACATGAAGTAGATAGCAAATGTTGTCTGCTGCGTAGCAGGTTCAAATAAAGCCAGTCTGAGCTTGATGAACCAATTTACGAGTAACTGTCTGCAGCTGATATGCAAGCAATCAGGTTACTAACTTAGATTCAGCATTCATCAAAATATTTGATGACGGCATGAGGTTTCAGAGGGGTCTTGATCATGAATTTGGCAGGAGGCTAATTAAAGCTGTATTGATAAATGCATTAATATTTTAGTAGGAGAATTTAGCCCATTTCAAGTCTAGTTTGAGTAATTCAAGTTTAATAATTAAGGCTGACCACACGAGGGTGAACACTTTTGAAAGTTGTGAAATATGAGTAAAGCTTAGTAATTTGTTATTACTTTAAACATAACTTGCTTATGAATTAAATGGAGAAATCGTAAATAGTACCACTGATTGCTAGCTGGATGATTGTAAGATCCTCTACCATGCCCTGATTAATAGAGATGAGCCATTTCAGATGAGAAACAACTTTTTGACCAAAATTGGTATTTTGAAGTAAGGAATTGTTGAAGCACCAGCAATAAGGAGAGTGACAAAAGGTAGAGCTTTGACAGCATGCTTTCATTAGGGATTGGAATCACACACACACACGCGCACACACACACACTAGTAAAAAGCCCATTTTGTAAAACAGGTACAATGTTAGAATAGGAAAAAAAATGAAGTAAAAAATAGGAAAAGGGAATCTATATTGTATACAATTCTATATTGTATTGTGATGTTAGGATTGCAGAAACTAAGTCTGTAGTTATCTGTATAGATACTAAAGAATAAAGTTTTCTTTGTATACAGTGTTTTTGGTGAACTGTCTTCTTTCTTCATTAGCTGGGTGTAATGCACTTGCATAATGGTACATCTCACCATTAATCGTAAAACAGCACAGGCAAGAACTTGGTGGAGACACGATCCTGGCAAACCATTGTTGCAAATGCTAAAGAGCTATTGATTGATCTAATGTTTTCCAATAAATTTTTGAAAAATATATGGAGATCAGTTATAAACTGTCAGATGAAATTGTCTGTTAGAATGAGCTATAGGATTAATGTTTCCTTTTGACAGTACTGTGTCAATCCTCTATCAGGCGGTTGCTGTGCAGCAAAATGCTTAGCACTTCAAAATATAGAAATGCTATGTAATGGTTCACAACTATCTCTGATAATGGTTGCTTCATTGATTGGAACATTGCAGGCAAGTCAATAAGTGGTGGCAATAACTGCATCAGTCCATCCATTTCGATCACATTGTGCATTAGGAACCTGTAGCCATGATATCCCTCTTTCTTTGTGCTGCTTGTTGCCTTATATCCATCTCTGTTTGTGGATGCTGTTGTCTTTGTTCATCAGACATTCTAGCCTTTACATCTTTCTTTTTGCTTTTTTCTGTATCTGCTCATTTGACATTCTAATTTGTTGTGTTCTTAGTTTTTTTTTTTTCCTTCTTTCTCATGTTGTAATGGCTCATCATCCAAAAAGGAATTTATTTTATAAGTTTTATTCATTTCCAAGTGGATTAATTCAAAATATCTTCCTTTTTTCTACTTGTGGATGCCAGTCGGCTTGAGCAACGTTGAGTCACGTTCATGCTGCTGTGTTATGCTTGGCCACGGACGAAGCTGGACAGTTTAAAATGTTATGCTGGCCACAGGTGGATGGACGCTAGATGCTTTGTCATCTTATATAGATACTTTGTCATCTTATATAGATACTGAGCAATAATTTTAGAACACCCATATTTTTCCTGTTTTTATTAATTTTAAGAAGTTCAAGTCCAGTGAATAACATGAAATGGTACAAAAGTAAATGGTAATCTGTCCAAGGTTTAAAAAAAGTGATTTTTCAGAGTTATACAAAAAAGTCTGTTTTAGGGAATAAGTAATGGGTTAACAACTTACAAATTTCTACAGGAATGGAAGTTAATTAAGCCTTGAAAGCTTATGCAAACAATTCCTACAGGTCTTCCAGCTTTTGTTGATTGCTTTCAGACAGGCAGGAATTGTAAGTAGGTCGGGAACAATCTGTGTTGCTACATTCTCTAAAGCATTATTTGGACAATATTGTACAGTATATTGTTATCATAATGATAAGAAAAAGGCAATTAACAAAGGAAGACCATTATAACCCTTAAAAATGTAGGTATTTTAGAGAAATTGCAAAGAAAGCCAACGTCTCAGTGAGTACGGTTTCCTACACCATAAAAAGGAACTTGGAAACTGGAGGATATTCTGTGATGTGTAGAGTGAGCAGCAGAGAAATGAAAATGTAATCCAGTCTGGGCTGACTGTGCTAAGAGTATTCTAAAACAGGCCATTTATATATTAGTCAATTAAGCTTAAATTGGAGGCAAACTTACAAAGGGTATTAATAGACTGAGGTATATGTTGATTTGTCAGGAATTTATCTAATTAAGGGTTCATGTTGTCATTTGTGTCAGTGCCAAGGGTTATTATGTAGCCTGTATATTTCAAAGGATATTTGGTAATAAAAGGTTGGAGCATAGCACTCCTTCCACTGACTCTGCTAAGAAGATAACAGAATTTCCCTTTCAAAAGTGAGTCCTTATCAGAGATTTTAAGGGGCAAGTGGTGTCTTGCGTATGTTAGTACATCACATTTGCACAAGCTGGGTAAGGATGATGATAAAACATGTACTTTTTTCATTATGAAGCAAATGGTAACTATTGAATTTCTTAGTAAGACATTAAAAATATCTTTAGAAATGCCTAATTTGTTGGTACAAGTTTTTAAAATGAGGCGTAAAACTTTGTCCTGACTATTGGTTTGCAAATATTGACTTGCTTAATGATACTCTTTTTATTTTATTCACATGAAACTGAGAAATGGAAATTCACAAGAAATAAGCTTTTGAATTTACATAGCAGTAACCAGTGAGATACAGTATATGTGGATTCCTAAGCAATTTCAGCCTTTTTTTTTTTTTTTTAAGCATTTATTCCATACCAAGTATCTGAAACAACATGGAGATGATGGACAAGTAACATGGGTAACAGATTTGGTACCAGTCTGTTGGAGTCTAGCAGTAAAGTACTTCAAAAGACTCAGTCATACATTCACAGTGTTTTGTCCTCTGATGCACTTTGCTCTGACAGAGCTTCTGCACATCGTCTTTCTTAAGTCTTGCTCCTTTGCAGCTCATCAGTATTTAAGCCATTCAGCATGCTGTCGGCAAACATGGCATCACACTCTAACCACCTGCCTGTCCTTCCAGATCTCCTTTTCTAACCAATGTCCTAATGGACCTCCTTTCCAGCCACTAAATGTTTTAAGGATATTGTCCTTCTGACTGCCATAACTTGTTTCAGTTTTTTTGCATATTTTGTTGGTTTTCAGCTGATTTTTGGTATTCTTGGTAAAATCTGTAGTTTTTAATCATAATCAGGTCAAAATTTCTGTATGAAGCCAGTTTTCAGTTTTGTATATAAGGACAGCTGATATTTGAGCATATGTAGAACACCTTTATTATTATTTACCGCTGGTACATGAAGCATACAGTTTTATGCGGGGGTCTATAAAGATTAGTTGGTTTTGAAACCAGGCTCCAGCTTTAACGTTAACATCAAAATTATCACAGATAAATATCACTACAAATTAACTGGTTCGCACAAATTAAATACAATAATATACAATTGCTTTATATCTTGTTTTGTTACTTAGAGGTTTAAAATCATTATGCATCACAAAATATACACATTTACATTGCAAAATTTTATGTGAGAAAAGCTATTTTCCACTGACTACTACTGTAGTTTTGTTCATGTGTTTATCTCTAGGCTTTTGCAAAGGAAGGAGCAAAGGTGATTGCTACAGATATCAATGAAGAAAAACTTAAAGAACTGGCTCAATATCCCGGTATGTTTAATGTTATTCAAAATGTAATTTTTGCCCTTTAACATTCTTAATGTGCAACATATTTAATTTATGAGTAATACTGTTTACTCCTTGGATCTATTTATCCTTAAATAATATCAAAGCAATTAGGGTGTACTCACTTTTGCACAAATCTTTCTAGAGCTGTTTTAGGGTGTTTAGAATTTAGATTTAAAGACACCCCGTGTATTTGTGTATATTTATATTTTAGTTTATTTTATATTATTTTTGTCCTTTTATCCTACTTAGTGCTGTCTTTATCCCCAACTAAAACAAGCCAAAAACATTTAAATATTTTCAACACAAATGTTATGTATAAAAGAAGCATATAAATTCCAATATGTCAGCATAAATACGATAGGAAAAGTACGTCAAGTTTCCACCCGTGTATTGATACAGGTTTGGTACACATCGTTTGTGGGACATGTTTTGAAACTGTCGCCAACACGCAGCCTAACGGTGCAATCGAGACAATAGAAGCACATTTCTTTTCACACTTATAAAATGTTATTTGTTGCTTGAACATGTGTGGGTAGAATGTCGGTGCCTAATCTGGCCATCGATGCTCCCATTGTGTTATTTTTGGCCACCACAGCATAAGGTAATAGTGACTTCCACATTTTCCCTGACACAGACATTGACGGTTGCTGCATTATGAACAGCGCTTAGGGGGCTAAAACCTTTCGTGTCTTTCTACTTATCACTGTCGTTTTGCCCTTTTTTTTTCCACAAAACTACCTGCACCATGGTGAACCTTCACAGGACTGAATTTGTCAGGCATAGTACAGTGCCGTATGCAACATTTTCACACTGTCATCACTATCGCTTGATTCAACTAATGGTTCAGTTTCAGTTTGTTCTAAACTGGCTTTACAGCTTTTCGTTAATATGCACTGTATTTTTTATTTTTGTTGGAGGCACTGCCCCCCCCACTCATGAATATTGTTGAGTTACCATAAAGTGTTGTGTTTTTTTTTTTTTTTTTTTTTATATACTGTCCCAAGCATTTTTGGGTTTACCGCCCCATATCTCAACAAAATCAATGCTCAAGGTTAATGCCAAGGAGGGTAAACAATAAAAGTATTGTTTTATGTTTATGTTGTATTTTATTTTTCAAGTTTGCAACTATAGTATAGCGTGCTGGTTCTCATTAATGGAAGTGTGGCCGATAAGAGTAAATTAAATTGAATTCTGCTTATTGGCATATTTGTTATTAGTTTAATGGCAAAGTAAAATCTGTTTATTTTATTTGTTACACGAGTTTAAATGTATTTAATTCTACAACCTGGACAGAACTAGAAAATTTGTCATTACTGCATATTCTGATATTTCAAACCATAAAACTGAAAGTGCGGTAGTAAGGTGAGGATGGTGCTCTGTAATCTGTAGAGCTTTCTTGTCTTGATATGTGTGCCTCTGATAAAACTGCATATTGCAAATTGTGACCGTTGCCTGAAACAAGAAAAAAATAATCCAGTTTTGTAGCCAGGTCCGAGAGTGGTGTTTGCTGTTGAGCATCTCAAAAGTTGCCTGGAGCTGCCATGTTGGCTCAACCCGATATGAAGAAAGGTGACTGAGTGCATTGCCAACTGGGCAACAGGTCAGACAGGGACTGATCCACTTTCAGACCTGAGCAATAGAAAATGGATCTTGACCTGTGGAACATAAATCTTCTAAATGTGCAGGGGTTGAAACAAACCAGCTACAATGAATTTAGAAAGTATTCAGACCCCTTCATTTTTTCACATTTTGCTATATTGCAGCTTTGTACTTAAAGCATTTAAAGTATTTTTTATAAGTTTTTGCAAAATTTTCTAAATATAAACTGAAATATATTGACACAAGTATTAAGCCCCTTTACTTGGTGCTTAACCGAATCACCTGGATTTGGGGATTTTCTGCCATTCTGTCTGTCAAGGACATTCTTAGAGTTTTGTCCCTGAGCCACACCTGTGTTATCTTTGTCATGTGCTTAGGATCATTGTCCTTTTGGAAGGTGAACCTTTAGCCCAGTCTGAGGTTCAGACTGCTGTCGAGCAGGTTTTCATTAAGGAAATATGTGTACTTTGATCCATTCCACTTTTTCTTAACCCTGTCTAGTCTCACAGTCCCTGCCAATGGAAAACACCACACACCCTGGATCTGCCACCAACATACTTTACTGTTGGAGTGGTATTGTACAGGTGAAGAGTAGTGCCCGATTTCCTGCAGATATGATGATAATCTTAGTTTCATCAGATCAGGCAATGTCTTTTTCTCGCAGTATAAGCAATTGTTGCAGTGATGATCATTCTTTGGACAGTTTTTCTATCTCCATACAGATTTTCTGGAGCTGAGCCAGAGTGGTTATTGGGGTCTTGGTCACCTCTTTTACAATGGCTCTTCTCCCTTGATTGCTCAGTTTAGAGGGGCAGCCAGCTCTAGAAGAGTCATGGCTGTTTCAGACTTCTTCCATTAAGAATTATGAAGGCAGCTGTTCTCTTCCCCAGATCTGTGCCTTGACACAATCCTGTCTATAAGCCCTGCAGGTAATTCCTTCAACTATATGGCTTGATTTTTGCTCTTATCCACATTGTCCGCTTTTTTTTTCTCCCAACTCTGAATTGGATTAAACAAATTTGCAAATAGATAGATATTTTCTTACCAGTTAGTTCTTTGTGAAAAAATAATTATTTTAAGAGAGGGAAGTGTGTGTGTTGTTGTCCATGTTTGTGTGAAAAAGAAGACTGGACATCTCGTTTAGTTAAGAAGAAAGCTTTGATTGACAGCTACACCCTTGAATTTCTGATTTTATCATTTGTTGGTTTCTCATATCTGAGACCAATGAAAGATACAGCACAGATTTTAAAAAGAGCAAGAAGAAAGATGATAAACTGATTGATGCCTATTGTGGCCACGAATTTTACTGCCACCCGTTCATTGGTTTGGTGGATTAAAGCAACATTGGCTTCACAGGTTTAACCTGATGACCTCAACTCCAGTATCATCCAGGATATCCAATAGTTGTCTTTCTGTGTAAGGTCATCACAGTTTTCATTTTCATGGTACAGCACTTACTGTTAGAACAACTCACTCATATGTAGGGAAGATTCATTTATCCATCCATCCATTATCCAACCTGCATGTCTTTGGACTGTGG
The DNA here is from genome assembly GCF_900747795.2 of Erpetoichthys calabaricus. Taxonomy (NCBI): domain Eukaryota; kingdom Metazoa; phylum Chordata; class Cladistia; order Polypteriformes; family Polypteridae; genus Erpetoichthys; species Erpetoichthys calabaricus. The sequence continues at coordinate 98,918,168 of NC_041400.2, read as the reverse complement.
GAGGAAACCGGGGGAAACCGGAGTACCCAGAGGAAACCCACACAGACACAGGGAGAACATGCAAACTCCACACAGGGAGCACCCGGGACGCGAACCCGGGTCTCCTAACTGCGAGGTGGCAGCACTACCCACTACACCACCGTGCCACCCAGATTAGGGAATCCCGGTAATCGGGAGCCCTTGATTCCCGGAAATTCATTCATTCCCGGGAATGAACCTGCTGTAATTCCCTGGAAAACAGGAACGGCCAAGCTTGCATATATAGCGTGTAAAAATCGATCAAGAAATAACAGAGTTATAGTTGAAAATAATTAAGGTGGCGCCATTGCTGCAGCTTGCACTTCATCAGACAACAACTTTGAACAGCAACTTGAAATTGCAATGCGTCAGTCTGTTGCATCTGCATTACCTGTGCCAAGAAACTTGCCATCACAGAATGATGACAAGAAACTGGATGCATCAGTAAAACCTGAAATGGCGGTGTTTCAGAGCAACAGCAAGCGCGGGTGTTGTTTAGAACAAGTGTATCAGTATCTGATGATTGTGCCGCCTACTTCAGTGGAGGCAGAGCGTGCTTTCTCAGCGGCTGGCGTACTTCTGCACGAAGGTGCGCTCTTGCCTGGACGACCGCACGCTGGACACATTGTGCTTTCTACGCTTGTATTACCGCAACTAAAGATACATGTACTTATATGACAGCATGAACTGCTTGTAGATAAGGTTAGTCTTTTATTTGTGTCAATATATTGCAGTAGTTTTATTAAAAATAAGTGTTGGTTGTTCTAAAACCGTTCACATGTGAGATGCCTGTGCACTGTGTCATCCCTGGGATTCCCGAATTCCCGGGAATAGATTCCCTAGCCCATATTAATTTATTTACCTGCTAAATCTCATCTACTACTCTGCAAATTGAACTTTTGAGCCTTGGACTGTTGTTTGAACGTCTAGAAGTGCATAAAATCAACTATGGAAACCAGTAACTCTCCTTTACTGACAGATATGAATCATAGACAATTTCTTTTGTAAGCTGACAGTAAAAAGGCAGTAGTTCCCCAAAAAGACAAATCATCGGTTGGTAATTGTCATGGCAAACCAGGGCATTTATCTGCCTACTACTCATAGAATGAAGAAGAGGAGGAGCAGGAGGAGGAGGTTGGGAGCACACGCTGATTACAGGGCATTACCGCACTCAACACATGATGAACCACCCAGATTGGAGTTAGCCATGAATTGTAGCTATGATAGAATGACAAATAGTGTTCATAGTGCTTTTCTATAAGTTATGCAAACAGTATTTAAATGGCTATAGCAAGCTATCAAAGTGAAACTTTTTAACAGAATCAATGATTGGTCAGATCTTTTGGATTTTTATTACAGTAGATGTAATTGTTGTTTAAAAGTTGTGCAACAGTGTACGCTGTGTAGTGCCTGTAAATTTCTTCACTAAGAAATTAGTCATGTCTTAAATGCAGGACACCTAAATTAGAGAAATATTGTGTCCGGCAAGAGAAGATATATTTGGTCCCCCATTCATAATTTTTTTCCCCCCACAACTTTTCATTGTTGCCTGTAGTCTATCTAGTGCCCTTTCTAGAATTTTGCAGATGGGTAGAATGAAGAACTAGCTAAAAAAAATAAGTATTTTCAACATTTCTGTGTATGATGCTCTATGTATAGAAATGTAGTATATGTCTTGAGTCATCGTTGTCTTTTTCTTTGTTTATTTTTCTTGTTGCTGTAGGTATTGAAACAAGAGTTCTTGATGTAACTGATAAAAATCAAATTGAACTTCTGGCCAAAGAGTTTGGCAACATAGATGTTCTCTGTAATATTGCTGGGTAAGTATAATAAAGTTTCATTCCATGTAATGTGGATAGTTTATTGTACTAGAATACTCAGGTCATTGTTTAAAAGTATATGATGCATTTTGATTGGGGATAGTTAAAACTGCATGTCTTATGCTGTACCTGTACTGTCAAAGAGTGGCATGTCAGGGGTGGTATTGTAGCTCTGGAATGGGTAACAGAAACAGCCATTCCGGAAGCATAACAGGTTTACTACTAGCCACTTTCTGGGTGTATTTACAAAGAGAAGGATTCTTAGAGACATAGACTACCAGTGCAAGAGTTCCCTCAGTATGATGAGTAGGAGCCTTTTAGGAGTTACAAGCATCTCTCTGCTACTTGTTAAACTAGGTGGGTATCTTGTGTTGCCTGTTCATGTAAGGGAAAGTTGGAGTCTAGGATTACAGGGACATCTGACACCATTAAAGGGAGTGCTACTAGAGCAGCCCAAGGGATTCCAGAGACAAATCCTGATATTTCTCTAGTGTTTTCAAAGTAGTTCCTAGCAGGAACTTAAAAGCTCCTTCTGACCATCAGATAAATGAGCTTGGAACCGTTTTGCTGGTGGAAGAAAGAGAGACCAGAGGGTTGGAGGTACAAATTGTATGTTATAGGGTATTTTGCCTATTTTTGGAGGACTGGTACATTAGGCACCCATCAGATAGAAATGGGTGCAAAATCATTAGCTTAGCCTAGTGGACCAGAGTCCTTTTTGTGACTTTATTCATCTTAATGTTTATTTCCTTCCTAGTGGTGTTATTTTACTAATAAACACATCCTTTTTGAGTGTGTTGGTTTTCTTGGCATGTATTAATGGTATAGAGCCCCTTATGACACAGTATTTAGATCTTGTTTGACATCTATAAGAAAAACAAATATGTTGGTTAATTTGTGCAAAAACTTAAAAAATAAATTGATCAGTATAGAATTCCATGAATCAATTGTTGATGATCTCTGAAGGCTGTCTGCAGTGCTCACAGTTTTTACTAATCTCTTAGTATTTTTTTATTCTGATTGCAGCATTGCAGTTTTATGCTTTACTGATTAGCTATTTGATCTTTTCCTAGAAAGTGAAACTTTTTTTTCCCTCTGTTGAGAGGTTTTATACAGTCATCCAGTATAATATTTAGATAGTAAAATGCTTACTAATCAAGACTCAGCAGTTTTTCCCTTGTAAATCTGGGTCTCCTGATTATCAATTCTGTTCATATCAGTTTAGTTTATTTTTATGCAGTACATCACGGGTTTCAGACTCTTCCTTATTGAGGGCCAAACATTACACTTTATATACCCACTTTATATAGGCCAGAATATATGAACAAAAAACTACCACCATATATATAGTTATATCAGCCCATTAAGTCCAGTATGAGATGCAGTCAGGACATATGCTTGAATCTGCTGCTAAGCAAAGCACATCCATTTACACCTACAGGATATTAACATGCGTCATGATCAGAAGCCACTTAGCTACGCTGATAATGTGTGAACTTGCTGGTGATGGATTCACAGATCACATTCAGAGTTGGTCAGAAATGGATAGTCATCACATTTAACATCAATGGAAATGTAAAAGCATTTTTTTTCACATATAACAATGAAGTTGGCGAAAATTCAAAAGGCGGCTTTAAAAAGTAAGTGGTGTGGCAGCAGTGTTGTGTGTAAAGATGAACTACCATCTCCTTTACGAGACTGTCACATCTTTGACATCATGCTAAAACAGTAGAGTTCTTTACGGCTGTGAGTTCACCCCTCCTTTTCCCCTTTTTTTTTTTTTTTTTTTTTTTAAATTAGAAGCAGCCAGTTTTGATTCTAACTGGTGTGGTTCACCTTGCTGCACAAATAAACATGAGCCTATACTATAAATTTATTTTAATGGCAATGTAAATAGAGAGATAATAAATCTATCTTTCTTAAATTTTTGAGAAAATGGGACCATCACAGGCCATTAATTAAAATGTTTTGGCAAAGGTTGGCAGCAAGAAGGCACCAGTATATGTGTTTTGCACACTGTTGCTGTTTTTTATTGCTTGTTTGTCTATGGTATTTATTTTATTTTTGCTTCCTCGTGGTATATTGACAGCTATTCATTATGATTGTTCCACTCTGTTTATGATACAGAATGTATATGAAGAATTCTGCTTTCTTGCTTATGCTTGTTGTGAGAATTATCAACTTCGGACTTTCTGGAGTTCTTCCCTTCCAGCTGAAGTTCTATGGTTTTGACCATTCTCGTGGAAGTGGTGCAGAAGACGGTGAAAGTGAAACGAGACTGTCATTTGGGCCAGCATCAGGGCAATGACATCTGAAACTAATTTGGGTGCCCTGTCTGCTTCCATTACACATTCTCACTTTAGATGGCATAATATCTTGACTGGATATACTTGTCTTCTCATTACTTTCTAGCAGTAGCACTGCAGGCAGACAAGACAATTGATATCTTAATCTGTGGTTAACTTTGACAGTTTTAAGATTAATGAAGAATGCCCCACTGCAGTTGGGTGAGTTACCTCCAGCAGAAATGGCGCTGATGAATGTGAGGTGTTTATTTACTAACTCTTTTGTTTTAAATAATGTTATTGAAAGTCATTTACAGCGACTTTGCCCCCACTTACTGAAACTGTCCTGCAGAACTTTAAACTTTATAGTACCTCAAGATCTTTGGATCAGGATGATGGTGGTGGTGTTACTGTGGTCTTCAGAAACTGTTTTAAAGGGCATTTAATGCAGATGGAGCAATTTAAGACTTTCGAGGTACCATTGTTGAAGATAACACTTTTATATCCAGTGCACTGTATGATTGATTATAGACCTCCTCTTTCTCGTATTTTTCTTTATTTAGTTCTCTGAGCTTTTTTCATCACTGTTGCTTAGTACAGATCAATTGTTGTTTTTGGGAGGCTTTAATATTCATATTGCTACTCTAAAAGACTGATAGATAAGGAGTTTATATAGCTTATGGTCTCCTTTAATTTACAACAGTGGATGACTGGTCCTACATATATCCATGTACGTACATTTTTTTTTTTCTTCTTCTCAAGGGGCTTCTCAATCCGTGCTGTTTTTACCAATGCTGTTTCAGTGTCAGATCATTCCCTGATTTTATTTTTTGTTGAGTCACCAAGAGAGGCTTTAAAAGATGAGACAGTAACCTATCAGTATCCGACTATTACTTCATATATTATCAGTTTTTTTGTTAATGCTTTCACTAATGCTCCTTTGTTGTCCATCCAGGATTTCCCATCCTCCTCATTAGATACCAAGGAGCTTATCTGTTTATTTACTATGTCATGCACTACAATTTTAGATATCTCAACTCCAGTTAAGGTCTAAGGCTTGCTCACAGTTGAATGATGACATTTGGTTTCTTAGAAGAAACTGTAGGAGAGTGGAACAGAGATGTAAGTAAGAAAGACTGGAGATCTCATGAGATCTTCAAGAACAGACTTTTTTAATTTCAGAAGTATGGCAGATTCACAGTGTTAGAGCTACATTCACAGAGTGCTTTTCTAGCCGTTCAAAGTGCTTTACATAGACTTTAGGGGCCTCCACTTCCACCACCACCACCAATGTGCACCATCCACCTGGATGATGCCATGGAAATTGTTTTTGCACCAGTACACGCATTGCACAGTATCTATTAGGTGGTGAAGGGGTGAGAAATTTAGTCAACCAATAAGGAACAGGGGATGATTAGGAGGCCCAAAATAGGCAAAGTCATGATGGACACTTTAGCCAGGATATCTGGGTACATCCTACTGTTTTAAAGGATGCCCAGGGGTCTTTTATTACTACTTGAGTCAGGATCTCGATTTTTACATCTCTTCTCATGTAGAACTAATGGCTGACATCCAGGGGACAGCCTTGAAGTGGTTTACATCATAACTTAGGGACAGGTCTTTCTCTGTTAAAATTGGTGATTGCTTTTCTTCCTCTGCTCTGTTGGCATGTGGAGTTCCTCAAGGGTCTGTCTTTGGTTCTGTATTGTTATTTATTTATATGCTTCCTTTGGCATTTAGCAAATATCTTGAAGCAGCACAATATAATGTATCACTGCCTTTCAGGCGATATTGACATCTGAGGATACTCAGTGACTTGAGTCCCTTACTGTGAGTTTTAATTGGATCAAAATCTGGATGGCAGAGAGTTTTCTTCTGCTTTAATGAAAACAAAAGTGAGTTGATTGCTTTTTTCACTACTGATAAAGTCAGAAATTTGAGGGTAGGCTTTGGAAGTCTTATGCCCAACTCAACAGTTAAGAGCTTGGGTTTTATTCTTGATTCAAGCTCAGATTTATGAGTCAGACAAATTCAGGTATCAGGAGCAACTTTTATTATCTCAGATTTCTAAGCCCAAGTCTTTTTTTTTTTTTTTTTTTTTTTTGTTTTTGTTTGGTTTTCGTGTCTTTATTTCCTCATGACTAGATTACTACAATGCACTTTACTTGCGTGTTAATCAGTCTGTGTTATCTCGGCTACAGTTAGTTCAGAATGCAGTTACTAGGATGCTCCCTGTTGCTAAGAGAGGCATTGGATTTTGCCAATTTCAGCTGCTCTGCTCTGCATGGTTCAGCTCACTGTTACCTAACTGAGTTACTGTACTTTGTCCAGCATCAGTATCAAGATCTTTAAAGTCTTCAGCACAATCACTTTTCTCTAGTCCCTGTTCTTGTCTGAAATCAAAGGAAGACTGTACCTTTTTAGTATCTACACTGTGCCTTAGGACAAGTCTATCTCTGTTTATTAGGACTATTTCTTCTGTTAATGCCTTTAAGGCTGAGCCAAGGCTTATTTGTGTACTAAGGCTTTTTTGAGTTCTTCAGCCCTTCCTCTTTGTATTAATGTTTTTGTTTGCATGCATTTGGACAATTTCACTTTTACTTTTCATTTGTATTTTTAGAGTGTTATATTTCATAATGCTGTAAAGCAGTTTGGTTTTACTTTGGAATAGACACTAAAATAAATTGACATCGACATTGTTTTGTACATTGATTCTAATGCTGCTTTAAAATTGTCCATAGGTCTTGGGTTTGACAGCCCTGCTATACATAATACTATTATTTATTACTTATATGAAGAGAGTCCATAGTGCTTAACCTAGTAATATAAAGGGTATTTTCTCTGACTCTCAGGTAAATTTGATATTTTTTAAATGTATTTGTTGCATTTTACCACACATTGGCCTCACTTGTTGCATTATCATTAAAATATTTTTTTCTCTGTAATTGCTGACTGTATAGGGTCTTTTGCTTAGTGTCATGTATGTAGTGATTAGAGTGGAGGAAAGGCGACTTCTTCCGTTGTCTGTCTATATCATATCTTTCTAAATGATTCTAAAGCCACTTTATCTGAACATCAAAATAAAAACCTGCAGAACAAATTGTCTTTGCAGCAAAACAATTTTTATTCTTAAGAATTACTTATGTATGTTCTTTTTAACATAGATAATGACATCTTCAAACACAACAGTTTGCACAGAAAACACTCATCTTCAATCAAATGCAAGCTGCGTTAAGATTGCCTAAAGAAAGCATCCTTCAGAGCAGTCAGGATAGGTGTGGAGGCCATTCATCAACTTCTATTAGAGTTTCTTGCAATTCAACAAATGAAAGTCCAGTCTACTCGTGGTGTTTTGTGGGCAGAATACTTTTGTGTTAAATGATTTAAATTACAGATGCAAAACTAAGTGTGTGACATGTAAATGCTTCTGGAACCCACTTGAACCCTTGTTTCTAGTATGATAGTTATTGTCTGAACATTTTAATTTTCATCCTTCCTGTCTTTCACTAACAAGTCAATCAAATGAATTTCCTCTTCAATCAATATAATCTAAAACTTACAACGATGTAATTTATTTCTTGAGCATTGTGTGCATTGAAACTTTTAGCACAAGTAACATCCATAATCCAGTCTCCAGTGCTAAATACTTACTTTGATTCAGAAGAACAAACTGTTTAATTTTTACCAGTATTTCTGAATTTTACTTGTAATTTTAAAATGACTGTATAGAAACATTAAACTCATTCTACATAGTTCTACCTTTAGTGCTGAATTCATTTAACTATTATGACTTATTCATAATGTGTATAATCTTGGCCTTACATTTTAAAAGGGATAAATTTGATATATATTTGACTTTGACTTTAACGGTCAGCAATAAAAGTTCATGAACTACTTCTAACATTGTATTTAACTTATGAGTCCAATCCTTATTTAGATTTGTCCATCATGGCTCCATTCTGGATTGCACTGAAAATGACTGGGACTTCACAATGAACGTAAATGTTCGCAGCATGTACATGATGATAAGAACTTTTCTGCCAAAGGTGATTTTTTTTTTTTTCTTGTAACTTTTTTGTAATCAATAGTTTAAGGTTGTGATTAATACTGTTGCATTACTAACTCAGAGTACTTGATTTCAGTCCCAGCACTAGCACTGTCTGATTAGGTGTTTGCTTGTCCTCTCTGTGCCTGCACAGGTTTCCTAAGAGTACTCTGACTTTCTCTCTCATTCCAAAGACTTGCATTTTGGACTGATTAGCAAATCTAAACTGGTCTGGTATGAGTGTTGCTGTGGACATGTCTGCCCTACAGTTTAATGCCATGTCTCTTACGCTTGGATCCAGTGAGTCTAGGATTAGTTTTGGTTCCCTTCATCCCAGGAATATGATAGATAGGTTCTGAAAAAGAATTAAAGAGTGTTGAATTAAAAAATACACTGTGTTGGCTTTGCAAAATTTAGAGCAAGTATCTGTTTTTCCACAGATGCTGGAGCGAAAGTCTGGCAACATTATTAATATGTCTTCTGTGGCATCATCCATCAAAGGTAAACATACACTATATGGGTTTCTCACATTTGAAAAGTTAAGAAAACACAAGATAACTGTGCAAAGTATTCGCAGAAAAGTCTATTTGTTACAAATATTTTTGTATTATTGTGATCAGTTGTTTGTTGTTAGTCCAAAGTTCATGGTGAGTAGCATGGTCCAATAAGCATTTGTGCCAGGCAGCAAAGCAGAAAACAAAGAATAGAAAAACAGAATGAATGGGGTCAGGAACATTTAGTTTTACTAAATGATCAATGTAAACAGTGCTAGCAATGGAGCAACAATGCAATATAGTATAGCCTCTTCAGCCAGTATCTTGATTTAGCAAATTCTGAAAGTGAAAGGGCATGTCATAGGCAGATAAATTCCATAATTTTGGGGGCCATCATTTTAGACTTAAAATTATTATGGCATTATAATATAAACAAAAATAATACTATTTAAAATCTCTGCCAGTTTGGCATACCCAATTAAAATTGTCTTGTCAGTTTTCTACATCTCTTCACAAGCATTGAGTATGAGATTATGGGTTACTAGATTTACCTTCCCCCAGAAACATTTTCTCAGCTTACATCAGATACAGCATTAAATGCCAACTTAATTGGCTGTTTTATTGTGTAGTCTGTGACAGACTGTATTGATGCTATACCAATTTGGCTACTGACAACTTCTTGTTACCCATTCTACCAGGTTACACTTTAGACTTTTCATAAATGAATATTTATGCTTTAAATTAATGAAATGCTTTTGATAATATCATACAAAGGAGTACAAAATTGACATTGGTTTTATTAAATGATCTCTTGATTATTTTGAGTAAAAAGACAGAGTTGTAACTGTCACTCTCTGCCAAAAAATACTTTGTAAGAAAGATTTTATCTCTAAAAGATAGAGATCTTAATTCATGGCAGATAAACGTACTGTTTCTTTCCTTTAATTTAAAGTGTAAAAAAAAAAAAGTGGAACGTAACATTTTGTGTTTGTTGTTTCTTGCTTATTTGCTTGCTTTATCCCAAACAGTAAGGTAAAGTGGGCTCTGGCTATCTAAATAAGAGTCATGTTTTTTTTTTATTTTCCTTTATCCTAAAGTAAGAGCACAAAATTTATGTCTGACTCTGTTCTTGCTAAAGGTGTTGTGAACCGATGTGTTTATAGCACATCTAAGGCTGCTGTTATTGGACTTACTAAATCTGTAGCTGCGGACTTCATTGAGCAAGGTATTCGCTGTAACTGCATTTGTCCTGGTAAGTAACTTTAAAGCTACAGATCAAGCCAGTCATTAGCAATGTCTTTAGAGCAGTTAGGGTCAGGTCACATGGGGAACAGCCTTTTTCAAGCTCAGCCACAAATTCTCTGTTGGACATTAGTACCATCTGTATACCTTTTGGCTTTTAGCTTAGAGTTGTTACCTTACTGGAAAACAAATCTTCTCCCAAGGTTCAAGTTTCTTGCAGACTGCATCAGGTTCTCCTCCAGGATTCCCCAGGATTTTGCAGTATTAATTTGACTCTTTACCCTCAAAGGGCTTCCAGGGCCTGCTACAGAGAAGCATCCCACAGCATAATGCTACCACCACCTTGCTTCATGGTGGGGATGGTGTGTTTGGCTTGTACCAAACATGTTGTTTAGTCTGTGGGTCAAACAGCTCAGGTGACTTCAGGGTGTCTTTAAAAAACAGTGGCTTTCTCTTTGTCATTCTCCCATAAAGCTGTGACTTGTGAAGTACCCAGGGAATAGTTGTTGTGTTCACAGTCTCTTCAATCTTAGTCACTATAGCTTGTAATTCCTTCAGAGTTATCATAGGTCTCCTGGTGACTTCCCTCATTAGTCTTCTTTTTGTACAATCACTCCGTTTTGGTGGGCGGCCAGCTCTAGGGGGATTTAAAGATTAAATCTTGGCTTACTATTACCCCCGATTACTACGTTTTTTTTAAGTGGTGCTCTTTTTTATTTATTTTGCTGTGTGGTTTGATTGTGGTTCTTTTATTCTCCTTTACTGTAGGGACTCGGTTTTCCAAGCCTATTTACCGCTAGGCTCATGAAGGGCTGTAATTTACTGGCCACATAATGGCCTGCTATCCATCACAGGCAACATCATTGCTGCCAACAGTTTTAGCTTGAGACTTTTAAAATTTTAACTCTGCGTCAGGTACACTTTCAAAAATGTTATGTAAGTTATTTTTGGCCATAAACCCTCCTCCACTAACAGCAGGACATCAGTCAATGCAATTTTTAGATCTCTTGAATTGGAAATTGTTCTCTTTGAAAGCTGTTGAGCCACCAAAAGTCTATTTGGGCTTAGTTTTTTAAGTAAACTATGTTGTAAAATTCTATCAGAAAATGTGTTTTATATATTCTGATTACATTTCTAGATTCACTGTTATTTCTGAACATTAAACATTTTTATAAATGTGGCATTTCTGTCTTTGAAGTAAATAAAAATTTAAAAATGCTCCAACTTTGTTAACTTTGTCCAATAATGAATGTAACCCTGGTTGTATTTTCATACTTATTTTATTATGGTGACATGCATGAAGTGCTAAATCTCTATCCATTTATAATGGAATTTGTTTGACACAGTGTGTCTTCAATGAATATTTTGTCCGAAAGTGACAAATTCTTTCTTGCTAATTTTTGAGGGAAAACCTTTTAAATATGTAGAAGATGCCAAAAATCAAGCTGTCCAACAAGAAACTATTAAATATTACTTTAATTGTGATATATAGTTAGACTCTCGTATCTATTTGTGTATTTTTTACATTTTTTTATCTTTGTTTTCTGCAGATAAAAGGTGTAGATTTTGTTTCTATGAAAAAAAGATTTATTTTACCCTTTTTTGTAATATCTTGGAATATGACTTGTATTCTTTCCAGTATAATTATCTGCTAATCACTATGCCAAATGTTTGTAGCAAAACCTTAGCAGTATGTCATAAACCTGTCTTTGTGAAATTTTATTTTTAATTTTTAAAGTCACTTAATATCTAGACTTGCATAACTTCTATTTTCCTTGTATTATATATTAGTTACATTACTGTTACAACAATTACTGACAGTGGACATTAACAAACAGTTATGCATCAGTTTTTCAGTCACACGATAGAAGCCATTGTGGATATTGTGTACAAAAAGTACCCTTGCTAAATATTAGTAAATTCTCTGAAAATGAAAATCATTTAATTGATTTTCCTATCAAAAAACTGTTACAAATTAACAAAACTGTCAGTGTGGTTATCTTTTGTTTTTTTTTTTCAAATATGTATGTTATAATCCTACATTCACTTAAAACCAGAAATATGTATTGTTAGAAAATCAAACTAATCAAAGAGATTTCAAATGATAACATAGAGCATTTAAGGCAGACAGTATATTCAAAAAGCAGCTGACAAAATGTTTGAGACTTGAATTAATACATTTTAGTAGGTACTCAAAAACCATAGTTAGTTGTCCACTGACTAGTACCAGCTGATTTCTGAAATGTACAACAACTGAACTACCAATTACTTACTAATTACCAAGTCCTTGAATGCATCTCAGTGATACATAGTACTTTACGTGTAGCTCAGGTAACAAAATAATAGAATGGCTGCTGCAGTCTCTCTGTAATTGTGCTTAGTTAGCTGCTAGAAAATCTTAGGTGACTTCTAAATTTCTGTTAATCTACCATTTTAATAGTAATCCTTTAAGAAGTTGGTTAAAGTATTATAAACAGTGTGGTTGTTAGCCTAATAGCTCACTGCTGATGTAGACCATGTTTAATACAACAAAAAAATATCTAACAAAAATGTATGTATGTGTTGTCTACTGAATAAAATGCCATAGTATTCTCCAAAATAGTTACAGGTGTTTACAGAATAAGAATAAAAGGAAAGAATATTGTGATAGTGATAGACTTGAAGCTGGTCTTAACAAAGCATGATTCTGTGAATAAACATTTGTGGATTAGATTAACAGTACTACTTTGAGAGCATGTAAAAGTGCTGAAGCACTCATCTGATAATTTAAATGAACAAGTATGAAAATAAAATTGAAACGGGAGTATACCCACCAGTTTTAACTAAATTGTGTTTAAGGGTGAATGAACAGATTTTTAATTAAACAAAAAAAGTTCTAGAGGTGAACATTTGGTTTACTATTCAGTGAGTAAGTACACTGGCCACTAAAATAAAGTACTGTATAAAACTTCTTCTTTAAGAAAGAGCAATAGCCTGGGTAATCAATGCAGTAACCTATATATTAAAATATCATACCAATGGAATTTTTTTTTATTCATACCCAAGATGGTTTACTTTTTTTTTTTTTCTCCTGTACATCACAAATATGAAAAGAACGATTATTTTAAATTATTAATATTTTGCAACAAATTATGCAATTAGAAGGCCATTATTTCTGATCATGCTCAACTTATGCTGGGAGCACCTTTTAAATTAGTAACTGCCAATTAAACCCAATTCTAGAGGCAGATGATGTTTTTATTAAAGTTCTGTCTTCACACATTTACCATTCACTGATAAAATAAGGTTCACTTAAGAGGAAGATCAAAACAGAAGAATAACAGAATTAATTGATCTGTAAACCTAACAAAGAATATGCAAAATGCCAACTCAGGAAAACTAGCATTCCAAATGAAAAACAATTTCTTATGCATAATAGAAGCTGAGCAGTAATTACATACTTCGTATCACTCAGTCTATAAACATGAAGAAAATGCTTTAGACAATCAAATAACACATCAAATATAAGTTAAATCCAGAACACTGTCAAAATTGTTGGTACTGCTGCTGGTTCAAAAATGTTAAAAGGTAGAGAGATACATAACTTCTTCAGAGGATAATACAAGAGTAACAAGGTTTAAATCAGTAATGGCCTTGTGTTGTGGTATATTTGTGTTATCATGCATAGACATAATGGATAAACCATTTACATTATCTGAAATCTTAGAAACCATTATTTACTAAATGGAAAAGATACATACCTATAAACCTGTAATCTCCAACAGACATTTTCATCAATTTGTAATGAGAAAACGTAATTAATGAAACAAAATTAAAATTCTGTCTAAGGCCTTTGCAAACAGTCTGAAAAAAATATTGCTTTCTGTTTTGCTGAAGAAGGAAATGCATCCCTTCAAACCACTAAGAAGATGTGCGCAAAGCTAGCCAAAACAATATATATTAGTTTTAAAACAGAAAAATGCTTATTTTGTATTTTTCAGCAAAATAAAACTGAAAAATTGGTGTGTCATATTGTGTAATATTATTAATTATTCGGTGCCCATTACTCGGGTTGCAACAGAGTGCAGGGAGCTTTTTACAGGTAGGACCTTCACAGCTTCACAGCCTTGGCAAGGCAAGATTAGTGTCTGAGAGCAAAGTAGATTGGACTAGGGAAGTTTGAGCGGCAGCTGCCTACATCTCTTGATTTGGGAGGGTTCAAGAATGAGACACTTTCTTAGGAAGCAAATAGACCAGAACCCCACACAGAATTGCGGTGTTACTGTATTTATTTGTTCACTAAACAAAACAAGCCTGTTGTTGAGATTATTCTTTTGGCAGTACTATCAAGAGGACGTCAATTCCCAACAATGAGTCGGAGTGAGCAGGGCCTGACAGGAGATCCAAGCAAAGCTTCAGTGGTCTTTCACAGAAAGTGTTTGTTACATATGTCATGAAAAGCAACTTTTCCACATAATGCTGGCTGTTTCTTGTTTGCAGACTACATATCCGTGCATAATGCAATTTGTATGCCTAAGATATGGAGAATGTTATCAGTTAAAATATGCATATCTAATTTATTTTGCATTCCAGAGAACGAAAGTAAGATTTTAATGTTCAGTCAACAAGACTACCATATCCCAATTACCATAGGATATTTTGCATACTGACCATGAACTTATTAAAAATGAACCGAGGTAGAAATAACAGTTTGTAGCATTTGAGCAAAAGTAAGTAGATAAAAACAATGGATTCTCAAAATGTTTCATTATTATTATGTTAACACCATAGCAGTTTTCCTCTGAATTGCAACAAACTGACCAGGCACAGCACAGACTCTGGAAAAAAGACCAACCAGGAAAAGCTTGGGTTGCTGCTGGAAGAGGTGTTGGTGAAAGCCAGCTGGGGGGCTTACCCTGTGGTCTGAATGTGAAACCCAATACGCCAGTGCAGTGACGGGGACACTATGCTATAGAAATGGTGCAGTCCTTCGGATGAGTCATAAAATCAAGGTCCTAACTGTTTGTGGTCATAAAATATCCCTGGGCATCTTTTGTAAAGCGTAGGGTTTATCCCAGTGTCCTGGCTAAATTGCCTATCACAGCCTTGTCATTCTGGCCCCCTAATCATCCCCTGTTACTAATTTTCTGACTGTTTCTCATCACTTCACCACCTAACAGCTAATGTGTTGTGAGCATACTGGGTCAAAATGCCTGCTGTCACATCATCCAGGTGGATGCAACACATTGGTGGTGGTTGAAGTGGCTCCCCACTCACTATGTAAAGCGATTTGAGTAGTGAGAAAAGTGCTATATAAAGAATTACTATTATTATTTGAATATTTTGTTTTCAGAGGAGAGTTTAAAACAAACTTTTTTTAGGGGATGGGCCCAAACATCTGCTGTTGCAGAGGGTCCTGTGGATTTTCACTGTGCTATTTGATGTGATCAAACTGGGTATATTAAGGGCAGACTATCTAAATCATTTACAAACATTATAATGTACTTTTTTCTATCACGATTTCAATTTTGGATGCAATTATACAACCTGATTTTCTTTTGTGTCAGGAACGGTAGATACGCCTTCGCTAAGGGAACGAATCCAAGCCATGCCTAACCCAGAACAGGTAATTGTAATGTCTTTAAATTGTAACATGAAACACTTCTTGAAATTTCCATTATGGACAGCGCAAAAGTATTGCATGGGACTTTGTACAATTCATCCCATATTAAAGAGTTAAGCAAAAGTTTATTTTTTAATTTCTTTGTTACTGGTACAACTTAATTCTGATTTTATCACCCATACAACAAAGCTATTGACAACACATATTTATACAACTTGTATATCATTAAGATTTTCACCAATAAGTACTGATTTTTATGGGCATCTGCTGCTTTAAAGAAAATAGGTGTGAAACCAGGGGTGGCCAAAGAACGGCTCTGGAAATCAATGGGGTCTGCCCTGACTCTAAATGCATTTATTGGACTGGCACATTTAATAACCTTTGGGATGTGGTATACATGTCTGCCCAATGTCAGTACTCAGGGTTTGGAATTTTAAAAATCTCCACATTAATCCCAGAAACAGTGCAAAGGTAGAGAAAACAATCGCCTCACTTTCCCATCCACCTTTTCAAAAGTAATTTCTAATTGCCTTTGGACAAAGTCTAACATCTTTTGCAGAATCGGTTTACTGAAAGCATCCCAGTACATTTTCAGTTCCCCAAGAACTTCATACCTTATCATATTACACTGGTTTCTCTTCCACTGTGCCCTCACTTGTCTTCCATCTCCTCTCTTTTCCATCTTCTGCTCTTTCATGATATCTTCTGTTGCTTTCATGATTGGTTATCTTGTTCATGCCACCAAACATGCCCAGTGATCCTACTCCATCTTCTACACATCAGTGTACTCTCTCTTCTTCTATCTTCTCTGCCATCTTTCCTGCAAAAAAAATCACCATGCACCTGGGGGCCATGAAACAATTGGTGGATGTGCTGACCCGATTGTACCCGATTGTAAAGGCTGTTGGCACTCCCTAGTCACGACCTCTCCTTGAAATGAATAGCAAGCGGAGGACTCAGCCTTCCTATTCAATACACAATAAGTAATAATACGCCTACAGAGCCCTAGCAGCAGGTTATATTCTTCCAGCCAGATACAAGCAAACACTCCTGCCTGGCCTGGGACTCCTCATTAGAATGGGTGTAGATAAGCACTAGCAGTACAATCTTTTTGAAGGTGACTGTTCCGTACAAAAATGTCACTCTTAGTTAGATGTTCTCAATGCAGTGCCATGATGCTTTATCTTTTGGGGAAAAAAGTATTTATTTCAAATAGGCATGTTACACTTTGATAGAGAGACTTCCATTTCCTCTTGCTTATGCAAATCGGAGGAAAAAATAGCAGTGCGTACATTTTATAATTCAAATAGACTATGCAAAATTTTGAATGAGTAAAGTACACATTGTAGTATTGTAAAACACTGCCAAATAGAGGGAAATACAAAAAATGCGCTGCTTAGAGAAACTTCATTTTTAATAAGATATTTTTCATAGTGTAAGAAACACTTTATGCTGCACATGCCTTTATGATTTATCAAACAGCTGCTTATGGTATTAATCTTCCGTAATTTGCTAAATACCTGTTTCTTTTATAAATGGAAAAGTATTTTGTAAGTAGAATTTAATGTATTTAGGCAAAGAGGATAACTAATGAGTAACAAATTGATGGTCTGCCAGCAAAGGACAGGCTTAGAAAATGAAGCAGATATTAACCACTCTGATGTATTGGGCTGCTCTGTATTTCTAATTAAAATACACCATTATGTAAATGAAAAAAAAAAATTTAATCGGTGAAACAAATACTTTATTTCATATTAGGCACTAAATGGTTTTCTTGCAAGGCAGAGGATGAATAGATTCTGCACAGCAGAAGAAGTGGCACATCTATGTGTGTTTCTAGCTTCAGACGAGGTAAGTAGATACTTTCTCCATCAACAGGAACTGAAGAAATTTTACAGAAGAGTTTCTGTGATGAATGTATCAGATTCAAATCAGTAAAAGGAAATTAATTTTTAGTAATTTATAGTTGGAAAAAGGCCAGAAGATAATTTGGTTATTTGCACTGATATGCAGTATTCATATAAATAAATAAAGTGGTAGATGAGCATAGTATGAGCCATATTTACGGTAATTATAAGTATGCCTGATTCAGGCACTGTTGATTTGAAATATGACTCGTTGGATTCCATGATGCTCCCTCTGGAGTTTGGTCATAGATCATAAAATACTGTACTGAATAGAATAGAACAGAACCTTGATTTTGTGGAAAAAATATTCCAGTAATTTTAATGTTATATGAAAATACAGTACAAAGTTCTACATACTTTGACATACTTTTATTTATTTATTCAACTTGTATAGCATCAAGAATTTAATTAATAAACACTAATATTAAGGCCACATATTTTTTGTTTTAAGCTAGTCTTTGTGGAGAATGTTGTTCAGATATCCCCAGACATGCCAGGTAGATTTATATTTTGGATTAAGACATTGCAAAAAAATGTTCTTCTCTAATATAAAGTTTCCATGTTGAGTTTATTGCAGAGGGATTCACTTTTGTTCATTATTGCATCTATCCTATAATTTGACTTGTTCATTTCATTTTCTGAAACTGTTTACTCCAGTGCTGTGTTACAGTGGGCCATAGCCTGTCCATTCACATTGCCGGGCACGCTTCCAAACATGTTCATTAGTTTTGAGCCAGTTAGCCTAACGTGCACATCTTGGGGAGGTTTAAAAAAAAAAAAAAAAAAAAAATATGTAAACAATGAGAACTTAAAAATGGCAAACAGTGCCCAAGCTGGAATTTAGGGTTATGTGGTTGCAGTGCTATCCACTTTCCCAGCCCAGTTAATAAATCAGTTAGTTAACCTTTATTGTAAATAAGATATTACACAATATGCTTTACAAAGTCAACAAGATTTTATTGTTCCTTTTTCATTTCCTGTACATCTATTTTTATATAACATAATTTTTTAAAAGGTTTCATACTTATTGTTTTTCTCTTTTAGGCTGCTTTTATAACTGGATCTGAATATGTAATTGATGGGGGCTGGAGTCTGTAAACTAATGAACATGGGACGCAGTTACTTCTGAAGAACAAATCTCTGTGGTCAAATGTTTTACATTACTTTAGTCAGCAAATTATGGAATACACTTAGAGAAAAGCCAAGCAAAATGACACCTTTTATTGGCTAACTAAAAAGATTACAATATGCAAGCTTTCGAGGCAACTCAGGCCCCTTCTGCCTGAAGAAGGGGCCTGAGTTGCCTCGAAAGCTTGCATATTGTAATCTTTTTAGTTAGCCAATAAAAGGTGTCATTTTGCTTGGCTTTTCTCTACATTCATAATGGCTAACTCGGTATAACACCCTAGTACTATGGAATACACTTAGAAAAAATATTTCATAAAAGAACCTTACTCTTGTGAATATCTGAATTTGTTTCATATATTCAAAGGTGGCTTATCCACTTTCCCATCTTTAAAATGAACTGCTTTTCATCTGTTTTATATTGCTCTGCTGTCACCAACACAATGCTTTTGTTGATTTTATTACAGGCAGCTAATAATGAGTGGACTGTGATGTGATTTTTTTTTTTTTACTTCAATTAAATGTAATTTGTCAAGTTTATTTTCATGTTTAAATAATACAACAAAATTCATACTTGCATGTCTCCTCGGAACTGCCAAAAATTCAATGCCAAAAATAATTAAATAAAAATTATACAGTGGTTAGCGTACAACATATATAAAATGTGTATTTGCAAGTATTATATACATGGTTTGTTATGTTACAATATTTGTTCTTATGATTGACTGATCAGCAATCTTATGACTTGTGGGTAGAATCTATCCCTAAATTTACTGGCGAGTGCTGATGTCCCTGTATACTTTGCCAGAGTGGAGGAGTCAGAAAAGTGGCAGTGCAAGATGGCTAAGGTCGTTAAGAATCCTTTTTATAAGGCTGCTAGTGTGGTATAAGTGTTGTTTCCTGAAGAAAAGGCAGCTGGGAGCTGGTAACATTATGTGCCACCTTCACCACACTCTAGTTCTTTACGTTCTTGAACCTGAGCAGGACCTATACCAGGATGTGATGCAGAGAGTGAGGATGACCAACCTCTACTGTGCACCTGTGGAAGCTAGTGAGAACAGATAGAGAAATCCAGGCTGTCTGCATGGTACTGGTGAACCTTTTGGATAAGAGCCGAAATGTGTTGTACTCACTTCAGTTTTTCAGTGATAGTATCTCCAAGAAATTTGAACTGCTTGCTCTTTCAACAGCATCCCCTCCACTGTAGATGGAAAGGTGGTCTGCTTTCTGAAATTTTTGACTGGTTCCTAGATTTTTTTTTTTTTTTCTAACATTAAGGATGAGATTGTTGACCTGGCACCACTGAGGCAGCAGGTAGGGTTCTTAATACCCAGAGAAAATTCATGTGAAGACATGGAGAATGTGCAAACTTAACTGCAGACAAGTGACCACAGACTAACTATTGCATTCCTTGACACTAAATTACTATTTTTTGTCAACATGTATCATGTTTATACTGCTTCATAACTTTAAAATTGATCAACTCCATATCTAATGCAGGTTTCCATGTTTACTTTCAAACTAAGAACATTGAGAATGCGGCTTCACAGCTCCACAAGCCTGGGTTCAGAGCATGGGATATGTTCTGTCTATAGTGTTTGTAAGTTGTCCCATTGTACAGGAATTTTTCTTGGTTCACTTTTTGTTCCCACAGGAAGAATTGTAGTGAATGCTGACAACTGACTCTAAATTATCAGTCTTATCACTCATTAAGCTACTTGCATCATCTATCATTTTGCTCTGCTTTGTTCTTTTAGAGTCTCAAAGAAGCAATGTTCTCAAATGAAAATTTATATTAAAAATGCAGCAAAAAGAATCTAATCAACAGACTAAATACTTAAATACAAAAATATAAACAAATTGTTATTACAGCAAGAGTAGTCATTCAGACAAAGGCCCTATGAAAAATCCTTTCAGATTAATTGCAGATCCTTATGAGTGCTCACAGCAGGCCATCACGAGAAAAAGAAGGAAGAGGAGACTAGAGAAGTTAGGACATGATGTAGAGGCTCTGATCACTGACCACCTACACCTGAAACGGCTGCACCAATGAGAAACATTTTCTAGTGTGTGAGTCAGATGACCCTTTAATCTGTGAGAGCCCAAGAAAGATTAAACTAAGAAGATAGGATGTCAGAACCCCTAATGAAAGGCAGTCCAGAGCATTCCAATCTGAGCTTCTCACAGCCTTGATGCTAGGCAGAGTAGATTTGTGGCAAGATGGGATGGTTATTTGGCTAAGTGGAGGGCAGCAAACTACAGACCATTAGGTAAGCAGTGGAAAGCACTCACAGACTACCTGCAGTAGTTTTAAAACTAACAGCGAACCATCTACATATTTGAGGGGCACCCTTTTTTGTCAGATGGAAAACTCCTTACATAATGTAAAAAGAAAAATGGTAAACAAAAAGTAACAAATAATGTTAACACTATAATCCAGTTATGTATTTTAACTTCTAACTTATGGCAAATATACTATATATATATATACTGCCAGAAATAACAACAAAATGCCAATCTGCTCCACAATCTTATCACTGGTAACCATTTATAGGAAATGGTGAAAGCATCTCTAGTCACAGGGGATGTGGGTCCCTCTATAGAAAACAACTGATATCATTTAGGCTGTTCCTTCCAAAATTAGAACAGATGTTTAACTTAAAACTCTGAAAAACTTGCACAACCTATAACACAGTATACTTCCGAACTGACACTATGAGATGTTTCAGCAAAATGATAATTAATGAGGTGGTGCGCAGTTTTTTTTTCACTCAGAAATTCTATATCTCACAGAATGCAATGTTTTTCCAAAGCACCCCTATTAACATTACAACTGCAGATCATTCAGAACAAGTGACCTTTTAAACTAGAAGTCAATACAGACCACCAAATCAAGATAGAAAACCAAGTAATATTAACCACATGATCATTAATATTTTTTTTTACCAGAGGAAGGCCAAAAGAAGAAAGTTTTAAAAGAAACTAATTGTAAAATGTGCTGAAGCCTCAAATTTTCACGTTTTAAAACCTCCCTTCCTTGCAGGTTCCAGCAGTCTGAATATCTTGCTTTGTTGCAGTACTCTTATACTGCTTTTGGCTTTGCTCCTTTTTCTACTTTCTTTGTCCTGAGTGAAGGTTTTCTCTAAAATTGCATCATGGCATTTATGTACATTCTTCTGTAACTGTAAATGTATTGGTTAACTATTTTGACTCCACATCTTTGGATTTCTCCTTCTTCTCATGTTTTATTTGTTTTTGTTGACTGTGCTTTCCTGGTCTGGCTGTTCTACAGTGAGGCCTCACACAAGTCTATTCAGTTATGTCCATATCAATAAGTGAAAAAGATATATTGAGGAGGTCTCAGTCTGATTCACAGAATTTGTTATCTTGGGGGAGAAAAAACTCGTTTTTTCAAATGAGCAACTTTCTAGCAGTGTGGCATCTATGCAAAATCCTCAACACACAGAAATTCAATAATAATTCGCAACATTAATTAATTTCCTCCCAAACATTTTCTTCCAGTTCTTCACATCAGTGCTTGGGTGAGTAGTGAGGTTTCGGACAAGGACTACAGGGTCAGCAGGCAAATCATCTTTATTTGCTGTTCTATCATTTCTAAGGCAGTAGAACAGCTTGAACAGTTCTTAGGCAACTAGTATTCCTCTATGCTTTTTTAAACTGCAGTGAAGGGTTCAGTGGTGTGTGTTTTTACTTCAGTGGTTTACATTTTTGCACTTATACAAAATTCAAATACTTAGCATACATGCCCAGGGCATCTTTAATGGGGGGTCGGTGGTGGTGATCCAGAGAAGCTGAGACCCTATCCTGTTCAAAAGGTCTGGTCCCAAAATCTATACTTAATTTACAAGTGAGCATGACTAAATTTAGCTGATGCTTTTCACTGTCCCATATTAATTTCAACCTTAAGGTATAGTCTATGGCAGATGTTATGGTGCATCTGTCATTCTGCTCATGTGGTCTGGCTCATTCAATGGGAGTAATACTACACATCTCAAAGACGCAGGGTTATTGCTAGGGTTTAGGCCATTTAGATTTTTTTTTTTTTTGTTCCAAGTAGGAAATTTATTTTTTACAGAAGATCAGTATAATGAATACTATAAAAATATCTGACTTGGCTAAAGATGAAAAAGAACAGTTACAGATAGGCATTATGCAGGTATTTTGCCATTGGTATAAAGGAACACGAGCAGCATTTCTTGACACCCCTCTGCTCTATAAGCCATTGGCTAACATCAAATGAAGGCTGCCCTATATTCCCCACAGTAACCCCAGAATAGAATATTTTCAAGTACCCAATGTTACTGCTGCACCTTTTTAGCCTTCAGTTGCCTTTAAAATGATGGATATCAGTTTTCCATTATCATTAAATTTAGACTCCGTTGAATCATTACAGAGGAACTTGGTCAGCATACAGCCTTGGGCAGATTTCTGGCAGATGAAATTTAATGTAAGTATATGTACAGTGTTATAATTATAAGTAAAATGTGAGATTTATACACTGGGAGGTAAAGTACACCTTATGAGAAGGATTTAAGAGTTGTAGTGGACTTATCACTTTCACTCTCCAGACAGCGTTCAGAAGAAGGCAAACAGAATGTTAGGTTATATAGCACGATGAGTAGTGTCCAAGTCCAAGGATGTTTTGCTCAAGCTTTATAACATACTGGTTAGGCCTCATCTGGAGTGAAGTGTACAGTTTTGGTGTCCAGTCTACAAAAATGACATAGAAGTGTAACTAGGCTGCTTCTAAGACTACAGGGGATGAGTTATGAGGAAAGATAACCTTTTCAGTTTAAGCAAAAGGGGATTAGGCGATGACATGATTGAAGTGTTCAAAATTATGAAAGGAATTAGTATAGTGGATCGAGATGGGTTATTTTAAAATGAATTCAACAAGAGCACAGAAACACTTTTCACACAAATTTTAGGAAGCTTTCTTCTCACAGAGAACCATAGATGTGGAATAAGCTAACAAGTAGTTTGGTAGGCAATGGAACTTTTAGGGACCTTCAAAACTACACTTGTTATTTTGGAGGATTTAAATGGATAGGACTAGCTGGCTTGGTTGGGGTGAATGGCCCGTTCTCCTCAAAATCCTTCTAATGTTATTATTTTGTATTGAACTGTTATTATCTATATATATATATATAATTCACTAAATCACCCATGGCGCATGCAGGACGGAGCCACGCCCACCAACTGTAAGACCATTGGATATGACGACAACAACTCAGAGCCACGCCCACCAACTCGGACGCAATGACTCGGAAAACATGGCGTTATTTATGTTCGTCTGTGCTAGAGTCCACATGCACCTCTGAGCCACGTTGACTGTACATAGAGGCATGTTTCTCGCAGATGTGAATCGCTGTGTGTAGCGTCTAAAACAGTTTGCGAGGGGTATCCCATGGGATCCTTAAAACAATCCTTTAAAACTGAGGTTAAAACACAATGAAGGAAGCAGTCTTTAAAAACCAATAAGCCCTATGCCTCTTTTTCATTAGCGTCTCACCTGCTTCACCGATGCAGGCCCTGCAACAGTCGAGACTCTCTCTCAGCAGCTGACCTTCTCTGTGCCTGACTCCACTACTGTCAGTCGCCTGATTAGAAATGGCCTTTTGAAGGGGAGCTATGGACCCGCTATACCACAGGAACACATTGCCTTTGAGCCTGCTCTCGCTCACTCTAACGTAACGGCTTTCTCTCTCTCTCTCTCTCTCTCTCTCTCTCTCCTCAATCGCTCGCACACTGCACAGGGGAGAAATGCCCGCAGCACGACTCCACCCGGAAACCGTTTCAGCCACACTTCCACGCCCCTCGCTACACTGTGAGTTCGATGATTATTTATTTTAAAATGGCTTTTTGAAAGGGAGCTGTGGACCCGCTATACCACAGGATCACCTATGATATTGCCTTCACATTGTTTTCCTTTTATTTATGATCCCGTCGAGCAGATCAGACACCCAGGCAAACAACACTGAATAATCAATAGCTGCAACCACTTTGCCCACCCCAGCTCCTCACCTGAGTCGGTTTCGTCTGTGTTCAGCAGTGTTTCCCAAACTCGGTCCTGGTGAACCCCTGTGGCTGCAGGGTTTTGTTCCAAACAGATTCCTAATCATTAATGCTGGTGAAACTCATCCGGGATAAGTCGGTTTTTCAAACGCAGCCATGTAGCAGATTAGTCTAATACTAGCTGGATGTAATAATCCGAGATGAATGTGCGCCCCCGTGCTGAGTGAAAAGCCAATTAATATTGAGTCTAGAAAACATGATCAGCAAGTCTTTGATAGGCTGTAACAAAATTATGAAAGTACGGGCGCATTTTTTTTCACACAAGCTGTGTGGGTGGGTGGGTGTTAGTTAGTTAGTTAGTTAATTAGTTACTTGAAGGATTTCAAGATTTAATATACACAAGCGGTAACACTGCAAAAGCAGCCCAAACCAGAAAAGACGGCTGGCAAAAAGTGGCCAACAAATTAAATACGTGTGCATTGTACTTACTGAAAGCAGCGTTACGGATGTTGCAAATGTTCATTTTTTTCCCTCTGCTTAAAAAACATTACAAAAAGTGCCGTGATTATGCGGCGTATACTACTCCGCGGGTTGGTATACAGCGTGTGAAACAGTTTGTTTGTCGCGGATAATTTGTCTTTTATTTTTACACGAAAACAATTTCCTGTTAGATTGGCCTTTGCGATGACAATTAATAAGGCACAGGGCCAAACTTTCAAAAAGATATGCCTGTATCTGCCAAAACCAGTCTTCACTCACGGACAATTGTATGTTGCTCTCTCCAGAGTTCCATCTTTTAATTCACTTACTGTTGCATCCTCAAAACCACCCCTTTTAGATAACTGTGTCTTTCCAGAACTGTTCAGCCATCAATAAATGATTATGCGGCATATGACTGCAGGAACATGTGCGAGCGAGTGACACACACACACACAGACAGACATACATACAGGTGCGAGAGAGAGAGCGCTGGACGCATAAGAATAATAATACTTAATTAAATTGATATACTGGTGTTTTCAGTATTCAAAGCGCTATCCACACAGGGAGGAACCGGGAAGCAAACCCAAAATTTTCCACAGTCTCCTTACTGCAAAGCAGCAACACTACCACTGTGCTATAAGGCAGTTAAAGAATGCACCGGGCTCGATTTTGTTTTCACTTCTGTTTACAGCGATCGGGTCGTAGCGTGCATTATTGCAATGTTACTTTTCTTGGTGGCTTATTACATTACGGATTTTTCACATGTTCATTTTTTTCCCTGTGCTTAAAAGACATTAAAGTGTTTCTCAACTGTGACTGCGGAACAACTCAGTACGCAAGCTATATTAAGCGTCAACAACGAAGACTCGCTACACCTTAATGAACAAGTGCTGAAACTTATCCCTACCAACGAAGTAACTTTCACCAGCGTGGCCTCTATCGTCACAGATGATCTCGCTTTCAGTCATGGACAATTGTATGTTGCTCTCTCCAGAGGTCCATCTTTTCATTCACTCACAGTGGTATCCACAAACCCACCCCATTTGGACAACTGTGTCGTTCAGGAAGTGTTCACCCATCAATACATAAAGTAATTAATAATTTTGGGAACTGGGTACTTTCTTAATCTTGGTGGTACATTGCTATCTTGACCACGTTCATCACAGTTCATCTAGATCATGTAAAGATTTTATGAGAATTAGGGCTTTAATCAATTATTTTGTATAAAGTTCACCATTGCAAAGCAAAGAAGATGACAATTCTAAGCAACAAAATAAAGTAAAGATCTTTCCATACACAATAAAATTGTTAGAGCAAAACTTAAGTAGAGAGAAATTAGGAATTGATGGCATCAAATAACCACACTATCTAATCAGTAGCTGTAAAATTATTACAGAAAATAGTGCTCACTAAGAATTTTGAAATA
This sequence comes from Erpetoichthys calabaricus, assembly GCF_900747795.2. Taxonomy (NCBI): domain Eukaryota; kingdom Metazoa; phylum Chordata; class Cladistia; order Polypteriformes; family Polypteridae; genus Erpetoichthys; species Erpetoichthys calabaricus. The sequence continues at coordinate 98,891,685 of NC_041400.2, read as the reverse complement.
ATTCTCTGGATTGGTTAGAAAATAGCTGTAAGAGCATGTCAGCTGTCTAAATGGATAACAACTCGGCAATGATGAGAAGTAATCTGGTGTGCTGAAATTAACTGCTTTGTAACTCTATAAATGAGGTGTCAAGACTCTGCAATACTGTATAGAAAGACAATGTAGTCAAGCCAGTTGAAGGGTGGAATTTGCATTTTGTCCATATTAGAACTCTGGCAGATATTTTTTGAACATAATTGAATCGGTTAGTACTCTGAGTAGAAATATGGCTGAAAAGTAAATGCTACAATTCCAACCATCCATCCATCCATTCTCTTCTGCTTATCCGAGGTCGGGTCGCGGGGGCAGCAGCTTGAGCAGAGATGCCCAGACTTCCCTCTCCCCGGCCACTTCTTCTAGCACTTCTGGGGGAATCCCAAGGCGTTCCCAGGCCAGCTGAGAGACATAGCCCCTCCAGCGTGTCCTGGGTCTTCCCCTGGGCCTCCTCCCGGTTAGACGTGCCCAGAACACCTCACCAGGGAGGCGTCCAGGAGTCATCCTGATCAGATGCCCGAGCCACCTCATCTGACTCCTTTCGATGCAGAGGAGCAGCGGCTCTACTCTGAACCCCTCCTGGATGACTGAGCTTCTCACCCTATCTTTAAGGGAAAGCCCAGACACCCTACAGAGGAAACTCATTTCAGCCGCTTGTATTCACGATCTCGTTCTTTCGGTCACTACCCATAGCTCATGACCATAGGTGAGGGTAGGAACGTAGATCGACTGGTAAATTGAGAGCTTCGCCTTGCGGCTCATCTCCTTTTTCACCACGACAGACCGATGCAGAGCCCGCATTACTGCGGATGCCGCACCGATCCACCTGTCAATCTCACGCTCCATTCTTCCCTCACTCGTGAACAAGGTCCCGAAATACTTGAACTCCTCCACTTGGGGCAGGATCTCGCTACCAACCCTGAGAGGTCACTCCACCCTTTTCCGGCTGAGGAACATGGTCTTGGATTTGGAGGTGCTGATTCCCATCCCAGCCGCTTCACACTCAGCTGCAAACCCATCCAGAGAGAGCTGAAGATCACGGCCTGATGAAGCAAACAGGACAACATCATCTGCAAAAAGCAGTGACCCAATCCTGAGTCCACCAAACCGGACCCCCTCAACGCCTTGGCTGCACCTAGAAATTCTGTCCATAAAAGTTATGAACAGAATCGGTGACAAAGGGCAGCCCTGGCGGAGTCCAACTCTCACTGGAAACGGGTTTCGACTTGCTGCCGGCAATGCGGACCAAGCTCTGGCACCGATCGTACAGGGACCGAACAGCCCTTATCAGGGGGTCCGGTACCCCATAGTCTCGGAGTACCCCCCACAGGATTCCCCGAGGGACACGGTCGAATGCCTTTTCCAAGTCCACAAAACACATGTAGATTGGTTGGGCGAACTCCCATGCACCCTCCAGGACTCTGCTAAGGGTGTAGAGCTGGTCCACTGTTCTGCGACCAGGACAAAAACCACACTGTTCCTCCTGAATCTGAGGCTCGACTATCCGATGGACCCTCCTCTCCACAATTCTACAATTCATTCCAGTGTTACTGGAAATTCTATGCCTTATATGTAATATCTGACAACTGGAATGTGTATTATGCTTGGGATATTCCATTGTTATTGTGTATCCCACAAAGTTTTCTAATTTCTTGTGTTGTGGACTACACAGATTCTCATCAAAGCTCCATCAGAAACAAAAGAGACCAAGTCCCTAAAGGTTAATTGGTGACTCTAAATTGGCTCCAATATGAGTGTTGTTGTGTGAGAGCAGTCCCCATGATGGACTGATGCTCCATCCAGGACATTTTATTATTTTATGCCTAGTACTACGAGGATTAGTTCTGGCCTCTTGTAACCCTAAATTGGAATAAGTGGGTTTGATAATGTCATGCTTTCACATTTCATTTGCTGCCATATTCATTTGCTGCCATTGTGGTATAGTGGGTCGGCAGCTCACAAAAAGTATCCAGTTTTAATAAATATGTAATTAATTGCCCGTCTCATTCTCTGTGGGTGTGCTTTTGCAGCTGCAGGGAGTTGGTGCAGTTATTGGGGTGAGACGCACCTGCATGTGAAGGTGCAGTCTTTCTCAATTTCTTCATTGGCTTCCTGCGGTGCGTAATTGAGATGCTGCGCCCAAATAGCCTTATAAGATTGGGCAGTGGCAGGTTGAAGAGGCTCCTAGTGGGATCCGTTAGCGTGGGGCTGACCCCCCAAATACTCAGCACACCACACCACCACCACCGTCAGAGCCATTGTGTTAGTTTTAAATGTACAATAATTTAAAAGCATTTCAGTCATCATATTTTCCTATACACAGGCCATGAAGCTGACCAAAAATTTTAACATGCACAATTTGGTATAAAATCTTTTGATAAAGCCCATACTGTAATATTATAACTGAACAACAAATTAATATAAATATAAATCTTGATAAATCTCATGAGATACTATAATATTATAAAGGAAACCAGTTATCATAAAAGCATTGCCCAAACATGCCATAGTATGATAGTATATATGAGCAACAGATTATAAAGTATATAAATAATGTTAATAAATACCATCAATGTAGGTAGATATACCTACTTGTAAAATATAAAACATTAATCATTTAACATACCTTTTTCACATTTGCTACCTGAATTTACCAGCCCCTTCAGGGGGGACCTTTTTTGTAAGTAGAGCTTTAATATAACAATATATATATATATATACAATAACAATAGCATTATTATGTTCAGTTCACAGTGGTGACAACACTGCACAACTTCCAGCAGGTTTTCCCTTTAACATATGACTGAAAACATTTCATAATCTTTGTACTAGTAAACATCAGCACATCATTAATCCCCAAACTCTCCAAAACTGATCAGAAAACATTACATTTATAGCTAACATTATTCTGTTACTTAGCATGACATTTTTTGTGTAGTTTCATTTCTCTGCCTCTTATTTCACCCTGACCAAAATTTGCTTTAAACTTAAAATACCATCTAATCTAAATATGGAGTTCACTAATACACCATTAATATCACACCAAATTGTTTTAAGAGGTTCTGAAAAATGCCATAATCACATTTGTTTTTTGGAACTCCTCAATGAACAAGACTTATAAGAAAGGGGCTCTACAGTATTTTTTGGCATAATTGTAAATGTTTATATGCTGCCATCAGCTTTCTCTTTTTTTCTATACTGTAATCACTAATTCTTTTTGTTTGTTTTTTGCCTTTTTTTAACAAGACATATTATGTAATCATTTTTGTTAATAAATATTCTATTGTCTATCTATTACATCATTAATGTCTTCTGAATTTCTTCCCCCACCAATCAATACTGGTTTCAAGTTCAAATCACATTTCAATTTAAGTAGCTTCTCCGTTTTTCTCTTACCACACCGTACTTTACACTTTCATGTTCTTTTAAGGTAGTCTTGTACTCATTCCTGAAATTTCTGTAATATTCTTATTATTAGTATATTTTACCATAGTAGACATGAGAACAACTCAAAGAGTAAAGGAAATTTGAAAATTCCTCAGTAACTGTAACAGATTGAAGCTGATTGTTTTGGCTTATGAGTAGTTGAAACACATACAGCGTAGTGCTCTGTTGTTAGTCTAGCTGAAGCCAATGTCAAATAAACATGGACACTCCGCTGCAGGATTGAATTATTGTTGAACAACGTGCTGTTGTGAGATTTCTTTGGGTAGATGAAGTGAAACCTGCTAAAATTTACTGAAGGATGTTGGCTCAGAACAGAAGTAAAAACAACATGACACCACAAAACGTTTATGAAGTAATATACAGTGCATCCGGAAAGTATTCACAGTGCATCACTTTTTCCACATTTTGTTATGTTACAGCCTTATTCCAAAATGGATTAAATTCATTTTTTTCCTCAGAATTCTACACACAACACCCCATAATGACAACGTGAAAAAAGTTTACTTGAGGTTTTTGCAAATTTATTAAAAATAAAAAAAATTGAGAAAGCACATGTACATAAGTATTCACAGCCTTTGCCGTGAAGCTCGAAATTGAGCTCAGGTGCATCCTGTTTCCCCTGATCATCCTTGAGATGTTTCTGCAGCTTCATTGGAGTCCACCTGTGGTAAATTCAGTTGATTGGACATGATTTGGAAAGGCACACACCTGTCTATATAAGGCCCCACAGTTGACAGTTCATGTCAGAGCACAAACCAAGCATGAAGTCAAAGGAATTGTCTGTAGACCTCCGAGACAGGATTGTCTCGAGGCACAAATCTGGGGAAGGTTACAGAACAATTTCTGCTGCTTTGAAGGTCCTAATGAGCACAGTGGCCTCCATCATCCGTAAGTGGAAGAAGTTCGAAACCACCAGGACTCTTCCTAGAGCGGGCCGGCCATCTAAACTGAGCGATCGGGGGAGAAGGGCCTTAGTCAGGGAGGTGATCAAGAACCCGATGGTCACTCTGTCAGAGCTCCAGAGGTCCTCTGTGGAGAGAGGAGAACCTTCCAGAAGGACAACCATCTCTGCAGCAATCCACCAATCAGGCCTGTATGGTAGAGTGGCCAGACGGAACCCACTCCTTAGTAAAAGGCACATGGCAGCCCACCTGGAGTTTGCCAAAAGGCACCTGAAGGACTCTCAGACCATGAGAAAGAAAATTCTCTGGTCTGATGAGACAAAGATTGAACTCTTTGGTGTGAATGCCAGGCGTCACGTTTGGAGGAAACCTGGCACCATCCCTACAGTGAAGCATGGTGGCAGCATCATGCTGTGGGGATGTTTTTCAGCGGCAGGAACTGGGAGACTAGTCAGGATAAAGGGAAAGATGACTGCAGCAATGTACAGAGACATCCTGGATGAAAACCTGCTCCAGAGTGCTCTTGACCTCAGACTGGGGTGACGGTTCATCTTTCAGCAGGACAACGACCCTAAGCACACAGCCAAGATATCAAAGGAGTGGCTTCAGGACAACTCTGTGAATGTCCTTGAGTGACCCAGTCAGAGCCCAGACTTGAATCCGATTGAACATCTCTGGAGAGATCTTAAAATGGCTGTGCACCGACGCTTCCCATCCAACCTGATGGAGCTTGAGAGGTGCTGCAAAGAGGAATGGGCGAAACTGGCCAAGGATAGGTGTGCCAAGCTTGTGGCATCATATTCAAAAAGACTTGAGGCTGTAATTGCTGCCAAAGGTGCATCGACAAAGTATTGAGCAAAGGCTGTGAATACTTATGTACATGTGATTTCTCAGTTTTTTTATTTTTAATAAATTTGCAAAAACCTCAAGTAAACTTTTTTCACGTTGTCATTATGGGGTGTTGTGTGCAGAATTCTGAGGAAAAAATGAATTTAATCCATTTTGGAATAAGGCTGTAACATAACAAAATGTGGAAAAAGTGATGCGCTGTGAATACTTTCTGGATGCACTGTATATATTTAAAGAGGGCAGAGCAGCTGTAACCAATGAAGCTGTCTCTGGTCGACTATCAACCTTGTGCACACAAGTCCACATTGACATGGCAAATGTCTTCATCAGAGAAGATCAGCAAATAACGTTGTCTGCTGTTGCTGCATATTTGGATATCAACTATGGATCCACACATAGTGCATGATGACTTGGGATACTGTAAAGTTTGTGCCAGATGGGTACCCAAACAGCTTACTGATCTGCACAAGACAGCATCCTTCAGGCGAACCTTAGCAGGTTTCACTCCTGCTGCCCAAAGAAATCTCACTACTGCATGTAAGTCATTGCTGACATGTATTTCGTCAGCTTCCATTGCAGTTACTGTGTAATTTTCAAATTGCCTTTACTTTTTGATTTACCCTCGTAATACCAGTTCAGACTACTAATGCTGACTGTAACCATCGCTCCTTCAGATGACAATCAAAATGCACTTTCTGTTCAGCACCGACTCCAGAATACCTCATGCGTCTATGCTGCTGTATAAACCTGATAGATAGCCAAGACCACGACACTGGTTAATAATAATAAACAAATAAATACAATAATAATATTTTTTACATTTATATAGTGCTTTTCTCACTACTCAAAGCACTACAGTGAGTGGGAAGCCACTTCAACCACCAATGTGTTGCATCCTGCTGGATGATACGATGGCAGCCATTTATGTGCCAGTACAGTCACCACACATTAGTTGAAAAGGTGAGAGGTAGTTAGCCAATCAGAGACAAGATGATTAGGAGGGCAGAATGCCTAGGCCGTGGTGAGCAATTTATCCTGGACATCAGGATACACCTTGATCTATACAAAGGATGCCCAGGGATCTTTAGTGATCACAGTGAGCCAAGACCTCAGTTTTACATCTTTTCCAAAGGATGGCTCCATTTTTACAGCACAGTGTCCCCGTCACTGCAATGGGGCATTGGGATCCACTTTCAGACCACAGGGTAAGCGCCCACTGCTGGCATCACCAACACCTCTTCCAGCAACAACCCAGGCTTTTCCTATTTGGTCATCGGAGAACTGGCTGGGCTTGAACATGCTTAGCTTCATGTGGTATGGCTAGCCTTCGAATTGTCCCAAAATTGAATAAGCTAAGGCCTACACTTACTCAACTAATACTCTTTTCATGATCGTCAGTGTATTTTGATGTTTATATCCAAATTCTGACATTTTATTCCTTGATCTTTTATTTACACCTTTTAAAGCAATCCCTTCTATGATGTTAAACAACATGATACAGTCTGTACTAGCTCATATACCCGTAAAACATTTCAAAGCTCTGACTGTATTGAGTTTGTATGTAATGGTATTGTAACTTTTTTCACATAATCTTAGTATTGTTGCCTTTATTGTTGTATGTGTATGTATATGTTGCATCCACTAACAGATGGGGCCTCATCCAAGTCTATTTTCCAGGCTGAATTTAGTGGTCCGGTGATAGGCTCCAATCAATCTGGCATCTTGAATTGGATTAAGCAAATTTGAGAATGCAAATATGCATTCAATTATTACTGGCTCATCTGATTGATTTTCTCAATCTCAGATTTTCTTTGTTTCTGTTTGGTTTCATGTCTTTCAGATTTCACATCATAATTACTTCTGCTTTTTTCTGACATTTGTCATTTTTACATTATTCATTTCTTGTAATGTTCAGGCTTTTGTCGGCCATTGGTCTGTTTGTGTGTACATTTGCACATATCGATACCATACGGTTCCGTTTCTCCATCTCTGTTAAAAAGGAGTGTGAATAAGTGAAGTTCTTATTTTCAAAACTACTCATTTACGGTGGTCAACGAAAAATTCCTAATTTTCCTTCATTTATTCAAGTCGTCTTACTCTTTCACCACCCTCACGCCAAAAAAATAATCGATACAATACTCGTAGATTTTAATTTTACTTTAGGTGACGCTCATAAATAAAGCAGTTATATTACCATGGTCATAATATATACTAATACAAGTTATATATAAAAATATCTCTCTCCTTAACAACAAAGTATAGTTTTTATTTGTTTTGCTTTCATTTTTATTCAGTTTCCTCTTATTTAACCGTCAGCATCCTTGTGCTCTGACTGCTCTCAGTCCTACAAACGCTGCCACGGCCCGAGTTTTTAAACGAAGCCACACAGCGCTGTCATCCAACCAGAAGCGAACAGCTCCGCAGAACGCCATTGGCTGCGGCTCGCGTGTGCTGCGCAGCCTGATTTTGCGATTCCCAAACGCGTTTGTGACGTGGTTAGTGGTTGTTTTTGGTGAAGTGGAGTAGCGAATGCGCATTCAACCTACGCAGACACCCCAGAGCAGCGGACCCAGGAAATAATGCACATTCGTGTAATACTTCTGTAGTTTGGACATAGTCATGATGATGTTGGAAAGTATTTCCAGAATAATAAAAGTACAGCTTCCAGCCTACCTCAAGCGGCTGCCCATTCCAGAAACTTTAACAGGCTTTGCAAAGCTCACAGGTATGTATATCGTTGAAGATTTAGTAGCCTGCGCGTTTTTTTCTCTGTTTTTTATTGTTTAAATTGTTATCTCCAAGAACTTTTTAAGCAGGTAACAATTATTAGTTTGTCGTAAAAAGCACGAGAAACTTATTCGGCCTGTGAACATTTTCGTCCTACACAAATATAATGTGCTGAGGGGTCGGCGCCTATCTCTGGATTCGCACTTTGCTTAGGTACATCTTGGCTGCGGGACAAGATTAACTTATCGACCTCTCCCAGGCCCCCGCACAAAATATCAGCAACCGCAGTTCTTCTCTTCAAAATGAGATGTCTGCATGCTGTCTTATCTCGACTTGCCCTCGATATGTGCACTGCTGTAGAGTTCTAATGAGCCCGATCGGGAGATTCTAGCGTGTCCTCTTCAAAAGCGACAAGGACACAATTAGGTCGCATTCCCGGCAGCTTCTGCACGTCTGGTGATCTGGTCAGCGGTGCTTCAGAAAGGCCTCGAGCAATGGTCATCTCACTTATTACCTTGACTTTATTTGCAATACTCTAATTTGTATCATGCATTTTTGTGCACAAAGGGCTTGACAGAATTAGGGTGCAGAAACTTTTTTTTATTTTTTATTGCATATATGCATTTTACATAGTTGGAACACTGACCGAGTAACTGGTTTGTCCCGGGTTAAAGAACTTTTTTGTTTAAAGCCCCCTGGCGTAACCACTGCAGCATGCTGCTTTCATTAGTTTACCTTAATTATGTACTCAGGATAATAAGTAGTGTGATTTTTCAATAAAGTAAATTACTTACTGTTGCACACGGAACTTCCTATTTACAAGTGTAGTTAAAAGAAGGGAGAATTAACCCAGCATTAAAAAAAATAAATACATTGGATTGAAATAGACTGAAAATAGTCCATCAAGATCAAGTTTGTCATTTGTAAACAGCATGATAAAATTACTACTTGCATGTTACACAGAAGCTAGCAAGAGTAGTTTGATAGATCTGACAATAGCAGTAGCCTTGGACTGGAAGGATAAATACACCAAAATCCAGAACCATAAAGACTACAGTTAAGCAGTTATTATGATGATGTTAATAAACAGCTGCTGAGGGTGAATTCTGACCTTGAGTATCTACAGTAGTGGTGAATGCTAGTGGTCCAGAACTGTTTACTAGAATGAAGAAGGGAGAGGTGTGACAGTGCAGGATGGCTGAGGGTTTTAATGATGCCACTTGCCCTTTTGAAACAGTGTATTCTAAATATGTCCTGAGCAGGAGACTGTGTGTCAGTAGTTTTCTATGCTGCTGCAGTACTTTGTAGCCCTTTCTTGAGCAGATGCTGTAGTTATGCAGCTAACAAGGATGGAGTTTACAGTATATCAGTAAGAGTTGATAAACTTGGCTATACCCACCTTGGCTTTCCTCAGGCATGTGACATAAGGAAAGATGTGTTGTGCACAGTAGTGGTGACTCCAAGGTTTAAAGCTGCCGACTGCTCTCCACAGCACCTGCTCTGAATTTGATGGGATGTACAGTTCTGCTTCCTGAAGTCTATGATCAGCTGTTTGGCTCCACTGTGTCACACAACAAATCTGCCTCATCAGTGTTTTTGATGAGGTCTACAATGGAGTGGTCATCAGCAATTTTATTGGTGGCATCTAAGCTGTGTTTGGCCATGTGGCCTTAGGATAACCACGGGTTTACGTTTGTTCTTAAAACTCCTCTAGTAATTTAATTTATTATGGTAATGTGTGAATAAATATATTAATATGTTACATCCTAGAAACACAAGAGAGATATGTCTATGCAAATTTCAGAGATAATAATAAACCCCTAGTATCCATAGTCATTAGGAAAACACACGTGTTCCTGACCTAGACCAGCCATCAACCTACCAAACACTTCTCTGGGCAGTTTAGTGTTTGAAAATGTCTTTTAGTGTAGTATGTTTTGTATTAGTCTTAAATACTCCAGAGTCTGTCTTTTCTTTAACTATTCTTTATATCTCACATTTTTCTGCTGACTTTGTTCTGTTAATTGTATTGAAATGGTGGAAGCTCAAACAAAAATCTACTGTGTGCATTTCTTGTCACCATAGTTTAAAAATAAATGGAAACTTTAAAAACAGCCAAGTGTACGTATCTGTTTATACATTGCCATCTACTTCTATTGTTCACTTTCATTTTGCTTATTCTAGTTGGGGTTATGGTTGTAACGTGCTGAACTGACAGACCAAGTCACAACAGACCACAACACAAGTCACACTATTCTGGTTTATACATTCCTATCTACTTATTTTTCACTCTATTTTTACAAATTGTAATGAGGATTATGGTGGCAATGTCCAGAACAGGACAGACCAAGCCTTCGTATTTTCAACAAGGTCTTCCGTCTCTTTCTGGGGAATCCTCAGGTACTTCTGGAGAGATACAGTCCCTCCAGTGTGTCCCGGATCTCCCCCTTGGTCTTTTTCCAGTGGGCCGTTTCTTGCACATTTCCTAAGTGAGAGGCACCTCAACTGATTTCTGTTGGTTAGTAGATGGTGCGTTTCTAATCCTGGGTCATCCTGTATTGCTGAACTCCTCACCCTATCCTAAAGTGTGAGCCCAAGAACCCTGTACAAGAACCTCATTTCAGGGGCATGTTTTTGTATCTGATTCTTTCAGTCTCACACAGACCACATGATAAGTGAGAATTGTGATGTACTATTCCAAAATTTAAACACATGGTGCTTTTTTTTTACATACAAGGCATAATAAGACTCAAATTTAAAGACAGGGATTATAAAAGTGGGCAGGAGGCGAGGAAAGTGCCTTGAAATGACAGAATCAGTAAAGAAGGCTTTATGGAAACGCGCTTTTCAGGACGAGCGCTTGGGCAAAAGAGAGTCAGGCACACGAGGTGCAGGAGAAATGCACTCAAGGTACATGTAGAGCAAGTGATATCAGCAGGTAATATCTCTAGTTTTTTTACAGGTTATTTACCCCATATGTTTTGTAGTAATGACTGAATAAATTTTTAATCTCTTGATTTCATGGAAAACTAAGATAAATAAGTTTATGATATAATACCGTAAAAGCCAATGGTGACCAATCCTGTACAAAGGCAAACAATAAGAAAAGATCCATGGGGGGGTTGGACTGGTGTTACTGTTGTTGCATAATCCACATGTCAGTTTTCCAGTCTTTTTATTACAACATAAAAATATTAATTTTTTGCTAATATTGTTAAATGCAAGCTTTCAGAAAAAACTGTACAAAAATGGCAAATTAATTCATTTAATATTATATAGCTCAACAAAATGTGCAGGAAGAGAATGGGTCTCAATACTTCCTGAATTCACTGTATATATACTTGATGTAAACATGCACTTCAAATATTTAAAACGCTCAAGTAAAAATCGGGTAACATATTCAGTAACTATCCAGTACTGTTTCTGATCCTTCAGATTTTTCAAATCGTACAGCAGAATGCTTGTAGTAATAATAATAATGCACTTAATATTTATTAACTTGTGTAAGGTAGTCTAGTCTGTTTGATGCCTGATTTTGAAGGTGCAATGCTGGCATAGACTAATGTGATTACAATCATTTGTTTGCTGCAGTAATACCAATACTACATCACTCCTAGACGACCCCATTACTTTATCAGTGGGCGCATTGTTCTCTAGCAGAATTCCCATTGCTTCTTGGAGTATGTGTTAGCTCCATACTTTTATAGGAAGATGGTTTCTGATATTAATCTTTTTCTACAGAGACGCAGCTTTCTGTTGACAAATTTCTTTGTTCTCATCAGCAAGCACAAATAATAAGACATAGTCCTGCAGTTTAGACTGAATTGTGTAATTTCCTTCAATACTCCATGTAATGTGGCAGGCAATAGCACCAGCAGTTAAGAGTGTTGAGGCACTCCTCCCTTTGAAATATCATTACATCCATAAAAGATTTGTGCTTTAAATTAGGAGTATCCTCTTTTGAAATAAAATAAGCAGTTTGACGTTTCACAATAACTTCCTTGTATTCATTCCTGGTGATGGCCTTTCTGCATATGCTTTTCAGTGTATGCATTTATTAGGTCATTTTGATGATCTCTGGATTTCATGCAGTGAATGGATTGCTCTCCTTTTTGTTTTGACAGATTTTGCAAAGTACCTAGGCTGTCAAAAGCCACCCAAACTATTCTTTTTCAATCATTTAAACTAAAAATGGTAGCTATTTTTTTTTTCTCCTACCTTGTTTCATGTGTAACTTGGAGCAACTTTAGCTTCAGTGATGGATATGGTATATGGTTTAGATTGATAGTTGGAAAAAACAATTTGCAGTTGCTTTTGTTTCATTTATTAATTTTGTAGTAATGTTTCACTTTCTTTCTTATGTTCACTTCAACATCACTCATTAACCCAGGGTTCCTCAGTTAAGGTCCTGGAGGGCCACAATGGCTGCATGTTTTCCTTCCAACTATTGTCCTAATCCTCGCAAATAATGAAACTTCGTATGTAACTATTAGGCTTGTTAATGCTTTCTTTCATCCTAGAGAAATTTTAATTAAAACTGTAGAGTTTCTTTCTCTGAGAACATTACCCATGTGCTTTATAGACCAGAACAAGTTTAAACATAATGGTCCTTCCAATTCCATCTCATTTATTTCTAAACATTTTTTTAACACAGATACGTCATGGAGCATATGCACAGGTACATTAGTACATTAGCTGGAGAGCTGCTGGCTTATTGCTTATCTGCTTTTCATTATTAAGTAATGTCTTGCTAAGAAAACAGGCAACAATTAAAACTTAAGTGCAGTTTTTAAAAACTGAAATAGGCAATCAATGGTTTTGAATTGTAGTAGACAAGATAACTAAAATTAAGCCCAAAATAACATATTGCTTTAGTAGTAAATTAATGGGTTCTAATTAAGAAATTGGTTGAAGTGAAAACCTACAGTCACTCCCGACCCCTGCAACTCAGGACCTATGATCTACAATGTAACTAAAATGTGTCTTTGATGAAAGAAAGCACTAACAAGGCATATATTTAAATACCAAGTTTTGTTATAAGCAAGAAATGAGCTCTAATTAGGAATTGGCTGGAATGAAAACCTGTGGCCACTGCAGCCCTCCAGGACATTGATTGAGGGCCTCTGCACTAACCAGTATACTTCGTGATGGCATGTTGTTGCCCCACCTACCAATGCAAAGTGCATTTTTTGCTGCAAATAAAGGAGACTGTGGGGATGGGATGCTCAGTGCTTTAATATCAACACTTTTGAAGTTCAAAGGTTTCAGATGTCCCTATCACATGATCAGTAAGTCACTGACACTCCCTCTGTTTGAAGCCTAATTAGTCAATTGTTTGGATGAGGATTTCCACTGGCAAAAGTAGTGACCCTTTGCACTCTGCATGGATTATGTGGATTATTGACAAGAGTTTGAGTCATGGGATGAGTCATGAGGCATTTTAATTTTTATTAAAATTTTAAGGCTTTTAACCCAGTATGATATGTTGGCTGTCTGTATACTTTTTATTATGAATCTCTTCAGCTCTTATGTGTTTGTGTTTCTGTTTCATTTACCCTTTGGTTATTGTGTGTCTGATATGTTGGGTTTTTATAGTACAGCACTTTGGTCAGCCTTGTTGTTGTTTTTAAAGTGCTTTATAAATAAATGAATGGGAGTCCCATAGGTGTGATTCACTGCCCAAACTAATGTTATGTAATCAAATCATCTTTATTACAAGTTAATAAATATGTTTGGGAAAAATCATGCAAGACATTTTGTTCTTTGGTGTGGAATAATTTCCATGTGGAATCTCCAATAAATTGATGTGTATAATTGTTAAAACATAGCTTGCTTATTACAATAATGCATCTTCTCTTTTTCCCCCCATTCAAAATGTATGCGTTCTGCGTTATGCCTGCATATGTCTAACAGAGAAGATAACAATCCCAGTATAATAACTCTTGCTGAATTTATTGTGGTGTCAGCCCTGTTCACTCAGCCACACCCAGGATTCAAATCTCTTGGATCTGGCAATCAGACAGAAGAGGTTTAGAGACTGCTCATGTTAGTGTGAGCATCCTGACACAGTTTCCTGCACACAGTGTGCATGGCAACACAAATATTCTGTAAAATATAACTAGAGGGATGGTTGACAAATATTTGGAAACAACAATTTACAACACAATTGCCTCACAAAGGTTTGTTCCACCTACCAATGCTTCATTTAGCTTTCAAAGTACAAACGTTATGAAGCCCTGCTTCTTAGTACTTACTGTGCATGTCACCTGTGGGTTTCAAAACCTACTTTGTGTTTCTTTCCAACTGCGCATGTCACCATAGGATTTCAAAACCTGCTTTATGTTTCATTCCAGCTGCACATATTGCACCAGGGTTTTAAAGCATTGTTTCATGATTTATTCCCACTGCCCACGTTACCTTCACATTTTGAAAAGTGCTTTTTATTTCATTCCAACTGTGCATGACATTCAAAGGTTTTAAAATGTTGCTTCATGGTTCTTTCCATCTGTACATGTCACCTCAGGGTTTCAAAACATTTGCTCAATGGTTCATTCATACTGCACATGTCACCACCAGGTTTCAGAACATGCTTTTCAATTTATTCCAACTGTGCCTGCAACCCCAGGGTTTCATAGTATTGCTTCATGGTTCATTCAAACTGCACATGTCACCCCAGGGTCATGAAAAGTTGGTTTGTAATTCTGTCCAACTGCACATGTCACTCTTGGGTTTCAAAATGTTTCTTCACAGTTCATTCTAAATGATCATGTCACCACTGGTCTTTCAAAGTGTTACTTCATCTTTCTTTGCAACTGAGAAAACTCAAAAGAGTTGTGATAGGCAAATTAAACCTTTGTAGGTCATCATTACATTTGAAGCAACTGGAGATTACTTAATCTTGAAAAATAAAACTAGAAATTACACATAATACAAATGCTCACTAGGAGAATGCATAATCCATCAAAGAAAAGCTTTAGTAATACGCATCAAGACCCCTCATTCACCAAAAATATCCTTATTTGTTATAACTGCTATTGACATCATCATTATTATTATTGATGAAGATCTATTTAAAGAAAATTTGCAAGTTTGTTTCATGTACATGATATAACTGAAGATCTGAGTGATAGTTATAATTGTTTTAATGGGTGACAATAGGTAGATTTCAGGCTTGAGGGTTTGTATTAAATCTGTTGGGTAGAATTTGAGCTTACTTTGGGCAACATAATTGTCAAGGGATGGTAAATGTTAGGGTTCCTCTGATCAGTTTTTTTTAGGACTGATACTTATCACCAACATTGTTACTGGGTCATCTGGTTCAGGTATTTTTTTTTGTATTTTTAAGAAACACCAAGCTCCTACATAACAGATTCGGAGAAGCCTGATGTTCTATATAAAGTTTTTGAGATTGGTACATTTATAATTAAACTACAGAACACGGGTGTCACTTGATCCTGTTTTGTTAACAAAATTCTGTAAGGCTTTTTTTCGGTGACCTTAAAAATACTAAAATAAACAAAATTTAATTTATTAACTAATAAAATGTGTCGAGAAATACTAGTATTTGTACATAATCCATATTTCAATAAAAAAATAAAAGCTGTCATATTGCTTGATTTCTTTTGTAATGTTCTTTTCTGAAACAAAGCTTAATTTAAAAAAAGTGGTTTTCACCATTTCTGCAACAAAAAATATATTCTCACATATTGATTCAATTATTTAATATTAGCAATTAAACACTGCTTAAATTTAAATACAAATACGAAAAATTAATAAAGCCTATTTATGTATACCAACTAGAGGTGTAATTATAAATACTAGCCGAGACCTGCCGTAGTATACGGCGGTGTAAGAATAGGAACGGAAAACGGTGAGAAACAGAAATCAAGAAGAAATAAATACTTCTTGAAAGACGCAGTTGTGCATAGGTGTTTTGGTAGAGAAGACAGATAATGAGTTGAAAGATCTAACCCTAGAAAAAGCCACGTACAACTGACCGTGGATGAAGACTGGTATCATGTCTGTGCTCTGGTCTTTGGGTATCCGACAGTGCATGTAGAATTTCCGGCCAAGCAGGATTACATGTGAAAGTGATAAAATAAATCAGGCTTTCCGAATTTACGTACTATGGCCATGGCATCCTGATAGTTTTGTTGCATGTATCTTGGACTTCCTGGAAATGTTGACGGTAATATGATAATTTTGCCTACACGTACGGTGTTATTTTCACCGTTTGCAGTGCGTCTGATAGTCCTTTGTATTGTTCCATGCGCAGATCTTGTTGATGTAATCTGAGATAGTTGAGACGCGCGCCCTCTGTTTTAACATACGCATCTACGACATACTGTTGGAATAGTTTGCCGCTGGTGAGCAAAATACTAAATGTATTCCTCATTGCTAATCTGTACGCGTAAAATTGGCATTGAGTAAGCCTTATTCGCTTGGCAGTTCTTTTATCGGGAACATGTTGTAAATCTTTATGCCAGCCAATGTCTCCGTAAGGGAATAAAAGTGGGTAAACCATAGGATCGCAATTCATATTGAGCGTGGAAATCTGTTCACAGGAGTTACCTATGGAATAGATGCAAATGTCCCTTTCGGCAGGCGGTTCGCCATCTTCTCCACTGAAAATCGCTGCAACATTGGTGTGACATGTCAGGGCATTGTATCGTTGTAAATCCTGCCTAGGGCTTTCCTTGAAAACCATTCGTACAGATGCTGTTGGATTGGACTGAGCGATTTCATGCATGTGTTTGTATGAGTTAGCGAAGGGGTTGATGGTTCTGAGCATGGAATCTAGCTGGAGAAGTAAATTTTCGATGCATGCAGAGTTTGCTTTATTTTGTAAACGTACTTCAGTAGCTTGCGCTGTGTCAAAAACATACAACTATCCATATCCTGGAGAGGCAGAAGTGTTAGCGTATAGTGGAGAGATTTGGTGATAAATCTGCCCGTGTATTTTAAAACAGTATGGTCCTTGGCCAGGAGGTTGAGTTATCTGTGCACCCATGGAAGCAAACGCTAGAGAAGAGTTGTATTCTCGAATGTGTTCACAATAATTTTTAGCTTTTGATGTTTGCTGTGTAAGAAGCTGTTGTAAAGACACAGGTGGCTCCCGCAAGGGTGGTAAAGCTACTTTACCCTTGTGGCAGCACCTCGAGTACTTGTTGGATGTATTACGCTCAGCAGGCCAGTATAGTGCCCTATGTCGTAGTGAGAGTGCATTGCCTTCGTCAACCGTTTGTGTCAAGAAATAACCCACTGACAGACAGTTGCCAGATCCCGGAATAGAGATGACGTTGTTCAAAAACCTGTCAACAGAGAAAATACTGTTGTTCATTTTATAACAAAGGCTTAGGAAACAACTGTCGCAGTATAACGAAAATAGCAAGGTGGGATGGGAGGCCACAGGCAGCGTGGGGAAGGGTTTGGAAGAGGACGAATAGAAATCGAGAAATGCCATGTTGGCTGCGTATGGGCAGGACTGGTTTTGAAGAGGAGCCACAGGCAGCGTGGGGAAGGGTTTGGAAGAGGACAAATAGGAATCGAGAAATGCCGTGTCGGCGGGACCGTTTTTGAAGTGTAAGTAGGACGAACCAGAAGAGAAATATATATAAGAGGTGGATTATCATTTTAATTATGCAGTGCTTGTTTCTTACCAAAACTTATCCTGTATGACATACACAAACAAATAATAAACACTCTACAAACCTTTAAAAAAAACCACAAAGCTGTCACATGTCCATAAGATGTTTGTCAAGAAGATACAAGGCTAATGAGCTTAACAAGTTTACAAGTAAAATTTTGCTTTTAATCCAACCAGCCTATTGTTTATTAATCAGCAATTTCAAATTCTTTTTTCTTTTCTTTTTGTAATTTAAAATGTGAGCTGTTATACTAAACATAAGCTTGCTCACTGTCCAAACTCAGACAAGCAGTGTCCATTTTAATTAAAGGACAAAATAAAAAGGTAAAAAAATAAAAAGGATAAAGTAGCTTTTCCTGCTGTTTGTCTAATTGTGCAGGATGACTCCTCCAATTTACTTTTCCTCATTTTTTTCCCACTCTGTTAATGACTGTGATTGTGCCTATGTAACTGGCTAGAATAAATTATGAATATTACAGAAAGGAGAACCATTCATTTTATTCAAGAAAATGACTTATTCTGCTGTTCAGTGCTTAAGTCCTCTTTTTACTGATCACCTGTAACTTTTATTTTTTGTTTTATTCTACAGGTGCAATTTTCCCTTTGTAATTCAATTTTTTTGACCAGATATGAGTGGAAATTGCTACATGCACAATGTATGTAAATTTACAATAGTTGAAATACTGTAGGTTTTTGACCTCCCCAAGCAGAATTTCCTCACCCTCCCCTTGTGTTGAAATAAAAGGGAGGGATTTTTCTCTCAATTTCAAAAATAAATTTCTAGTCCTGTTACCTACCCAAACTTTGAAATGATGTGTTCACAAAAAACAGAAGTTATTTTTTTATTTAAAGTTTGTACAGATGTGGATATCCAAATGCTGGATTTTTATGCCAACCTTTGTATCAATCACTGCATTCTTTTCACCACAGAAACAATTGCAGTGGAACTTTGGAACTCTTGTGTCTATCTAACACAGAAGTCCTGGCACTCTGACAAATTGTTTTTAAAAGATGCTGATGATGATGGCAAGACTGAATCTGATAACTGTGGATATATTTGAATAGCTGCAGTTAGCTATTCATTTCCGCTAGTGCTGGGCAGTATACCGGTTCATACCAAAAACCGTTTTTTTTTTTTGTTATGATATATATTTTCCTTATACCGCAACACCGGTTTAAATAGCCTAAACAATGTTCGGAATGTGCCGCAGCGGGAAACTGTTTAAGGGGGGACCTTTTTCACTTTTGCACCGCTAAACACGAATGCAACGGGGTACATGCGTTAGTGGAGGTATTGAACGGTGAAAATGGACAGGGAACATTCTGAAACTGAAGCTGTAGCAGACGATAAAGTTGAACATGATTACACAGAAGAACTTTTGCCGAAAAAAGGAGCCGTGTCTGTTGTTTGAAGATACTTTGGTTTTAAAAGGTCGGATGTGGACCATTATGTTCAAATGTGTGAATACTGTTTCTGTACTACTGGATAATACTGCAAGCCAAGTTGTACTTGTTTTATTTTTTTTTTCAATACTGTGTAATGAACCTGGGTACTGTGTAATAGTGTGATGACATGTTGAATTTACTCTCAACATTTCCACTTTAATCTCTACGCTTATGACGAGAATAAAGTTGACATGTTGACTTTATTCTTGACATTTCTACTTTATTCTCGTCGTTTATGTCAAGATTAAAGTCGACGTATTGACTTTATTCTTGTAATTTGTCATTAAAGTAGAACATCGTACTTCAGAGAGCAGGAATATCATGAAGTGAATGTATTCTGTGCGATGATCGCTGCTGGCGCTTCCTCTTAGTGCAGAGTAAGTCAGTTTAAGAAGCACATAGCGATTAACAACTGGGTCGGGGAACACTTAACACAAAGCATTTAATGTGCTACATTAACTTATGACGGGGTTTGAGAAAATCTAGTAAATTAAACATTGAGTTTAGAATGAAGTTTACGACATTCTACTTTAATGACAAAATAAACTATGATAATAAAGTGGAAATGTTGACTTTAATCACGACCATATAGTTTTTTTTTTCTTCACTGTCCATATTTTTTTTTTCTTTACCATGGCCCTAATATACTTCCGTAGGGCTACACCACAAATAGCATTATAAATGCAGGTTGCAGTTTTATTATTTATGTATATAGCTTAGCTTGAAGCAAGGTCCATATTAATGCAGTTTGCTTTAATGATGGTTCAGTTGGTAAAGATGTCATCACCAAGTTGCACTTGTTTTATTTTATTTTAATTTGGTGAATATTGTGTAATGCACCTGGGCTTTGAAGTCTTGGAAGTAACAGTATTATTACTGGAAGTTGCACTATTATTTATTGTATTGTTATTATTTATTAGTTTAAATATTATGCAGTTTAATGATGGTAAAGTTGTTTAAAAAGTCACTTTAACATGTCAGTGGACAGATATTGTTAACATTAACAAAGTGTAGTTGGTTTACAAAAATATTTACTATTTATTCCTTTTCTAAGACATGTTCAGTGCAATACAACTTTTGACAAGCACCTCTGGATATTTTACTAAGTCTAAATGCCTCTTTGGATGGTTGAAAATACGTTGTCAAAATGTTAGTTTAAGTTGTTTGCAAACTGTGTTCAGTAAAAAGGTTCTATATTTTGACTGCATCTGTCCTGCAGTGTGATTCCTTTCTTCATTAGTGCCACCCCCTTGAAAACTATCACTTTATGGGGCCATGCAAACCTATATTAATACTTGTGTGCACATTAAAATGTTTTTGTACAATGTACAATTCTCATGACAATGGAATAGGTTATTCTTAGTCAGTAATTGCAGTGGAAAATGTGGTTAACATCCACTCATGCATGGGAAAAAAATACCGTCTAATACCGTGAAACCGGTATAATTTTGAAAAATACCATGATATACAATTTTGGTCATACTGCCCAGCACTAATTTCCACTATTAAAATTAAAGTTAGGGACTTGATTGACAGGCATATTCTACCTCATTTAACCATTTATATTTATCTGTGGGTATGAATGGTAATTTGTGCCAGTTTACTTGCTACTTTTAAATTAAAGATTAATGGGTAATTAGTTTGTTTTTTCTATTTTCATTTACATTGAGACTTTAGTTTTAGTTTATAGTTAATCTCTTCAGCATCATAGTACCTATGGTCTAGTTTTGGCCAGTGACAAGAAAAATAAGGCCAGAGAAGGCAACTCAGAATGTAATGCAGGAAAGTTTTTAATACTTGTTGTGCCAGTTACTAAGTCTACATCCACACTACTACATTTTCATTTCAAAATGTCATTTTTAAGTGAACGTAATCTCCATCCATACTAGTGTTTTCACATCGTTTACAAAAGTATCTCAATGTACACTAAGATGACAAAGTACATATGATGTAATCATTGTCCTACACTGCGTATATCAGTGGAAAAATCCCTGATGGGACAGTAACACCACCGACCACAGGATTTATTCATAACTAGCAATCTGTAAATTATTTGCCTTTTGTGCATGTATGCAGAATTCAAATTGTACAAAATGCAGTTTAGATGCATAAATGTAAGCAGCACAACAAGCGCTTTGGAAAGCAACTATTCTTTTCCATGCTATGTGGCAATATGTTTTTCTTCCATGAAGTATGACCAATCAGAGAATGAGATGTTAATTACGTGGCCCTTCCCTGATTGTATCCTGCTCATTACAAGCGCAAACTAATCAGACCATGGTCAAGAGTCTGAATTTTCTCCCATACACATTACAACACTGAGACTACATTTTTGCATTTTTATGGCTCTGAAGAGTGTTTTCAAAAGTCTGTTTCTATGTGTTGAAAATGCTGAGGCAGTGTGAGTGCAAGGCAAAAATGGAAAATTTGTGTTTTTAAATGAAAATATAGTTGTGTGGACAGGGCCTAAGTGATTCAATAGAGGGAATAAAATACAAATGAACTTGCAACAACTATTGAAAAGAAAACAAGTGGTGCCTCCATACATGTTTGATTGATACCATCTGTGATTAGCACTCTACCTCCTTTGGAAGGTATCTCAAATTTTTTACAACATTGAGTCACAGTGTATTTAATTTGGCTTTTTTGACACTTATCAATAAATAAAAAGGACTTAATGTCAAAGTGGAGAAAAAAATCTCTGCAAAGTGATCTAAATTAATTACAGATATAAAACACAAAATAACTGACTGCAGAATTATACACCCTTTTAAAGGTGCTTCTACTAAGTACAGTGATACCTTGGAATCCGAACTTAATCCTTTCCAGAACGAGTCCCAAGACAATTTTTCCCCTTTAAAATAATAGAAACTGGATTAATTTGTTCCTGGGTCCCACAATCTCAAATTTACAAAATGATTTTAACAGTAAATACACTGGATTTTAAGGTAAAACATTAACAAATTATAATAAAATTTGAATAAAAATGTAAATTAATAAAATTTAAAAATATAAAAACCTGTTTTTCATTAATCCAAACTCTTCCATACTTTTCGATGTCCTAGAGGTCAGTGTCGTAACCCCTTTCGCCACATCAGCTGCTTTGATAGCTTCTTTATTTTTCAAAATCGTACAAACAGTCGATTTAGGCATCCCGAGCATAGTAGCGAGATAAGCCACACATGTACTTCTTTCATGCTTAGCGATAAGCTCTTTCTTAACTTCAATTGTAGCTCAAACAGCTTTCCTCTTACTCTTATTTTCCTCACTGCACTTTTTAGGACACATGGCGAATACACTAAGTTGTTAATATATAAAAAAAATAACACAAAACAGGCACAAAAGCATAAAATTAGCAGTGAAAATCACACAAGATGCTTTCACTACAGCTTCTGACAACGAACTGAAAGACCAAGTGTATGGGTGGCCTGAGCGCTGGGAAAACATATTCACAAACACACACGAACAACGTGCTGGGCATTCGGATTCCAGGGCAAAACTTGCTTGTTCGGATTCCAAGTTGTTCGAGTTCTGGAGCGTTCATATTCCGGGGGAAATACTGTACTGACTTGGACAGCCATGACAGTCTGTATGCTTGGTTCTTTATTGGCTTTGCTCATCTGGACACTGCAATCTTTCCCCATTTTTGTGTGAAAAATTGCTCAACCTCTGTGGCATGGGCATTGTGAATGAACAGCCTCTTTCATGTCTGGCAACAAATCCTCAATTGGACTGAGATCTGGACTCTGCCACTCCAGGACATTAACATTGTTGGTTTAAGACAATTCCAATGTAGCTTTGGCTTTATGTTTGGGGTCATTGAGTGTGTTTATATGCACACACATAACCGCAATAAGGTGAATAACCCAGTTAAGGCAGAAACTTGGTTTCTTAAAAATCCGTGTTTACATGTGCAAGTAACCTTCTGGAATTCTCCTTTACCAAAGCACTCTAATGTCACTAAACTGTGCCAAAAAGAGTTAAATGTCATCACCTGCCACCATGAATCCGAACTCTAGCATGACACCTATGATAACGTTCTTGTGTTTTATAGAAATATTTATAGTCCTTTATGTGCTCTCAAGTAAGTAACATTTATCCTCTTTTTAGATTACCCTCAATTATTTGCGTTATGAACACTGACCACTGCATCACTAGATTACACCGTTTCAAAATATATATATAGAAAATAGGTGGAATAAAACTAAACTAACACCTTATTAATAATGTTTCTGTTAATGGATTACATGCAGAACATTCTTCTGCTTAGCTGTGCGATCATGTAAATGTACTGGTTGACTTGCTGTAAAGCAAATCTTCTCCCAAGGCACAGATTTCTGTGCATTGCATCAGGTGTTCCTCCAAATATCCAAGCATTTTTGCTGCATTTTACCCTCCTATCCTCACAAGCCCTCTAGGGCCTGCTGCAGAGAAGCATTCCCACAACATAATGCTGTGTACACTGAAAACAACCCAATGATTTACAGATTAAAATTATTCAGTATTTCTCTGACACTATTATTTATTGACAAAGTGCTACATGATCTGCTATGTGTTCTGGTTCATTGCAGCCAACAGTTTAAGCTTTAGAATACAAGTTTTAACAGTTGTAGTACTTATTAATATTAAAAAGCAGAAACAAAACATTATACTTAAAAAATATGAACTACAATTAGAAACGGACCATACACCTACACAACAAGCAACAGTATATTAATTTATGCAATTTTGACATCACTTGAATGAAAGGCATTTCAGTCACCACAGTTCTATTTAGGCTTGGTTTTTTAACTGTATGATACTGTCAAATCTCTCTCTTTGATTAATTACTAGATAGGATAGATAAGTGACTCTCTCTTAGGGTAAATCTGAAACATAAGTATAATCTGGAAATTGAAGTCACACAGAACATTTGTCTTTATTTTAAGATTCACCGCTGCTTTTAAATTGGAGTTTTCCAAAATTCAAAAATATACACTGCGTAATCCATTCGAGATATTTCAACAGATCTTGAACTTTCCTGATAGCAGGTGCTTTTCGTGGTAGTGCATGGTATCTTGTCAATGTTCAACAGCGCAATAAAAAGCCATATGGTAAAGTCTTAAATTCATGTCCACCTTGTAGTTCAGGAGTAGCAGTTTTTCCTAGAAACTGTTTCTTAGCCAGAAAATAAAAACAAACATCATATAATACAGTGTATCATCAGAGTAATGGACTTTATTTCTGGAAAAAATTGGGATAAAAATCATAATATAACAAACCCCACAAAGTAAACATACACAATATGATGTCTGAAGAAATCCACACATGTACACAAATATAAATCATTTTGCATAAGTTCTGGTTAATCAGATCAAGTCTAGTTGTTCCTTCTTTTTCCAAGATCGTATAGCAGTTGACGTGTGATCAGGCTGATCAATTCACATACCAAAGTGGTGAGAAACAAATAGCAGCGTTCTGTAATGAACTGATCAACCAATATGACAGATTAAAGCCCCTCATCTTACAGTGAGCAAGTCGGGCCGTCGGTGAGATCTAACTGCAGTCTCTTTCCGGATATCCTGGAGGCACATTTAAATGTGTAGATGTAATTATTCCCACTAAAATACAGTATATCCAGATACAATTTAGGTGGAAAATGTACAAGAATTGTAAAAACCTTGGTTGATGTCTGAGAAGCCAGTTCTTTTTTTAAATATTAACTAAGTCTGCCGAAGTGTTCAAAACCTGTGAAAAAATACGGTAAAATACATGAGTAATAGGGGGTACCTTTGTTACTTGTAGTGATTGAGGACAGGCTGAAATCCATTATAATTTTAATTAAATCACAAATTTACATTTCTTGTGGATTCTACACAATGCTGTAAAATATACTGACACATAACAAATGGAAGAGTCAACTGACAAATTCCATTATTGTATTGTAATAATGAAAAAATAATGGAAATAAATTCAGCATATTATTATTAAGAAATATAAAATATTATTTAAGGGCAACAAGTGGTCTCATTTAGAAGTAAAATTGTGTATATTGGTCAAAAGTCAAGAATCACTTTACAATTGAGTTGTGCAGTGCCATACTGCATACTATGATGCAAGCATTTATTAACTTGGTCAGGAATTATGGCTGCCCACTCTCTCACTTTAGAACACTTATATTGTTAAAAAGACATTTAAGGTTATATTTGGTCCCAAAATTTCATTCTAAATTATTTTTATTAAAGACAGAGTTTACAGTTTTTGGATTAATAATTTAACTCTCTAGCAAACTTTAGCCTTCATTGTTACTTGCATTTTACATTTATATAGTGGTTGAGGTTTTGGACTTCAAACCCTAAAGCTGCAGGTACAAATCCCACAATTTGTAACAATGAGCAAGTCACATCAACTGACTGTACTCCAATTGCGAAAAAAAGAAATGTAACTGATTGAATCACACGCAGTCAACTAATAAGTAGTAATAAATGTAGTTTGATGCCTTTATTGCCCTTGAACATATAATTAGCCATTTATTTTTAAAACAATATCAGTTTCATCAAAGTTAAAACTTGACATGCATGCACAGCTGTAGTCACTTGTCCAGTTTATTTTTAGCTTTAATAATTTAGTGTATTGTGTCAAATTGTTCTTGAACTCACCTGCTGGTACCATTAGCAGCACAAGTCTTGTGAGTTGATGTTTACAACTAAAGCAATAAAGATAACACTAACCCAGTTTGCATGCATATTATAACTATATCATCAAAATATAAAGTTATTTGAAACTCTGATTGTATTTTTAGGTCAAGTGTTGTAGACTAGTTTTGTTATGCTGTACTTTTATTTTGATAATAAAATGCATTAAACTGTAAAGCTAAATATTGTGTGTGCAAGATTACATATTGGAAAAAAATAAGACCTAGTAGTGTGTAAAAGCCATCTTATAATAATAATAATAATAATAATTCATTACATTGACTAGGAATTATTTGGTGACTTGTAAACCTCTGTTTCTGGGTCATTGTTAGATGATTGAAAGTAAATGATCATATGTGAAAATAACGTTTGCCTTTCTATGTTTGTGATTAGTTTCAGAGTGGTTACGCCTACTTCCATTGCTTGGCATTCTTGCACTCCTTGGGTACATCACCATTCGTCCTTTCCTTCCAAAAAAGAAAAAACAGAAAGACAGCCTTATTAATCTGAAGATTCAGAAAGAAAACCCTAAAGTTGTAAATGAAATCGACATTGAAGATCTTAACAGTCCTAGTGCCTGTTACTGCAGGTGTTGGCGATCGAAAACAGTAAGAATAGCAACATTTTTTTATTGTATAATAATTTATTTAAAATTGCTGCATTTCAGATTAAAGATACAGCATATGCAATGCAAATGTATATTCACTGATAAAAATAAGAGCGTAACTTAAAAGTATCTCAAATTTGAGTATTTGTGATTAAGTAATTGTTTTACTACCACCAGCCAATATCTGTGTTATTCTTACTGCTAGTGTACCTTTATGGGAAAGTACTAGATGTTGTCAAGGACACTGATGCTCAGGTGTAGTCTCATTGTTCTTTCATTTGTCCAATTGATTTCTTTATTGGAAGCCAGTTTCTATATATAATGTTACTTATCCCATTTTTAGCTTTGAAGTTGGCTATTTTTTAAGGAACTAAGCAAAGATTTGTTCAATATACTGCATGTGATTGCTGCACTGTACTGCATTAATTTTCCTGAATTCTCATTCACTAGTGTGTTTACTTTTTTAAACAGCCAGAGTATAATGAGCACAAATAATGTTTGCTCAGCTATTTACAGCTGCCTAATTTGCTTCTTCTTTTCTATTTCAGTTTCCTGTTTGTGATAAGTCTCACATAAAACATAATGAGTTGACGGGAGATAACGTGGGACCACTAATTCTTAAGAAGAAAGTGCTATAATGTGGAAACAATTTCATTTCTGTTCTTATCTGTTTGTCCAAACTTCTCAGAGGTGTTGAAATGAACTTAAAATGTGATTTTTTTTTTGTGTGTGTGTGTGTGTATATTTGTAGTGTTTTTTCACTTCTTTACTTATCAGAATTACATTTTTCTGTTTATAAATGCAGTTTTGCTCTTCAGCACCTAAGTAAGATAAATGAGAGACATTAGTCTCACAGCTCGTTTTATTTTTGTTGAGAGACCAAGAGAAATTTTTAAATTTCTGCTTAAGAGTTGACAGTAAGCCTTTTTGGTAAGCTTTAAAAACCAGCCTTTTTCAACACATACGTTTGGTAGAGCCACCTTAATAAGAAGTGGTCTTTGAAACACTAAGCTTATGGGGAAATACTATAGTACTATTAGCACTAATATACCTTAAATTAAGATTTGTTAAACATAATAGCATGTGTATTGGTTTGTCAGCAGATTGTGTGTAGTATCTAAGAACAGCTTTCCATGCTGTGCTATGGATTAGTGTTGACTAGTAACTTGGTCACTCTTTCCTGTAGGAATTTTTTTTTTTTTTTTTTGGACAATATGGAAAGGTTCCATTAGAAGTATCACTGCAAAAAATGTAAAGCAACACATTTTTTGGATCCTTGTTAAAATTGTAAGACCCAACTCTGCGTTAATAATAAAGATACCTATAACAGCTATTGAGAAACTGGGCAGATCTGGAGAAGCAGGTGTGGGGTAACGTATAGATTCCATGTGGATTAGAATGGAAAGTTCTAAAGAGATTTTTTTCCTACAGAATATATGGATGTACTTTATCTGACACATTTATTCATAATTAATGCCCCAGTGTGAGTGGAGGCCATCTGTTTGAGTTTCCTGTGATGGACTGACATCTCATTCAGGTGAGGTTGGTTCCTGCCTTTTACTGCGTGTATAAGCACTTTAGTCCATTCAACCCTGTAATGGGTAAACAAAAGTCCAAATGAGGAATGGACAAATTCTGTAGTATTATTTCAGGATCCTCTGTTGAAACATTTCATTTGATTCCATGACATGATAAACCCATTTGATTTCAAGCTGTTGTAGACTTTTAATAAAAGCTTGTGTGGTTATGGTAGTACTATATGCAAAGAGATAGAGCTTTGAATTAGTAATAAATGATACAGTAGGTAATGTGCACTATTGTCAAATTACTCTGGTGTTGCTAAATTATATTAGTGCTTGTTTAATAAGCTAGAGTAATATTTAAAAAATTGACAAATATTGATGTGAATTTTAAATGTTAATCCCTCTAAAGTTATGTACAGAGAGAGGGGCTGCCATATGGAAGGAAGCATTACTAGACCTGGCCAAAAGTGGAAGAAATACATGCTGTCAAACTCAACGTGAAGAGCAGTTTATTATCTGGTCCACATGAGACTATTTACAGAAACAGAAGTGTTTATAGGTATTTATTTAGTTCTGCTGTGGGTGAAATGCGTTACTTTTTTTTAGTTTTGTACTTACTTTGGTTTTGAGTAAATATTTTAAATGTGCCTTTTATCCTGCTGTAGAATTGTAAAAAGAGTGACAGAAGGTTGATGTTTTATGTTTTAGTGTGTATTTACAGTACAGTATGTATGTATACACTATATATTGTATAATTGACGAGAGCAATTACTAGGGTTGGGTACGATTTAATTTCTTTAACTGTCATCATTCCACCATTTCACTAAGTGAAAAAGACAAAATACAGTGTATATTAACAGACTTCAGAAATAAGAGTGATTTAGTTGTTGAGAAAACTTTCACATCATTTTGCGGAAATGCAGACTATCAAATACATTAAAACACATTCAGATGTTAAGTGTTTAGCATAACTGAATTATTGTATGTTTATTATGTATAAATCCCAAGTCCCAGGATTTTTCTATTGTATATGTTTCAGTTAAGTTCAAAGGCTAACTTTACCAGATTTGTCCTTCAGTAATTATGCTGCAGGCAACTGTTTACATTTTAGTTAGTGTTTTATTCATATATGTATAATGTTTTGAAGAACTATTTAGAGAATAAAAATTATTTGTGCTTTTAGACATTTTGTGTTAATTTGTAAATTTAAATTTTTATGGAGGATTTCTTTATGTTAATTTTTTTAGATTAACCAAAATTGTAGTGTAAATCTGATTTTAAAATAAGAAGCAAAGAAAAAATCATGGCATTATACGAGCTGGTTAAGGTCAGGAGAATGATCAAATCATGTATGCTAAAAACTTTAACAACATATTTTTTTCAGATTTCTTGAACTGGTCAAAAGCACACTGGGAATTTAATCTGAAATTGATAAACTTCAAAAAAAAAATCATCCTTTTTTTTTTTAAGAATGTTATTTTCACAGTGAATTTTATAAATTACTCAACATACCATATACGTATACAGTAAATATTGGGAGGTGTGTACGAAGCTAGCACTTAATATATGTGGGAGCAATAAATGATTATGTTCTTCCTTTCATGATGTATAAAAACAAAACTTTACAGACTTACAAATTTCAGATGTTTAGCCTTCATTAGGCAAAAATAGCCAAAATACGGTGTCTCCAATTTTTTTTCTTCTTTTTTTCAGCATTCATGTGTTCTGATTTCCTCTCCCCCCTTTTGCTGATGCAAGCTGGTTTTAGCCTTTGCGAGCTCTGTAGGGATCTTCTGCAGTTTTAGAAACCTGTCAGTTTAGGAGAGTTTTTGAAATTTTGGAAAAGTGTTTCAGAAGAACAGCCTAGTAAAATATCTCGAGTGAAATTTTACGGTCATCCAGTAATGCAAAACGTTTTACCTCTGGTTTACAGTTTTCAAACTTTGAAAATACAGTGACATCAGTCATCATCATTATCTCCTATATGGTATTTCTTACATGTAAATATTTAAGTATTAATAAGGTAAGTTATATTACATAAGCAGTAAATTGGACTGAGTTGTGGTTTGAGGACTTACTAAATTGGTTGGCGCAGTAGTACAGGGATAAGTCTTGGTGCCTAACAGCTTCAAGGACTTGCATTTGGCTCCTGCTGGGATACTGGTTGTATGTGTTGTTCTCTTGTCCACATGGACATTCTCTAGGTACTCCATTTTCCTCCTACATCTCTAAACTATGCATGTTGGTCTGACATTCCAATTTTAATCTAGTATGTGAGAATATTTGTGAGTTTTGGCCTTGTAATGAACTGACAGCCTGCCCACTATTGGTTCCTGAATTGCACAGCTGCTTTGGATCCTCATAATCTTGTAATGAAAAAGCTGTTTTGGACCATGGTTTTAATTAAAATTGAACAGCTTTAGGAGCCTCAGTATATAACAGGATTATAGTACTTATATTTCAGTTAAACAGGGTTGAGGTTGAGCTGCTAACATCATCTGAACAGGCTACAAAAAATGTAAATGAGCAAAAAAACACACCACTATGCCACACATAGTATAGAATTTCTAATGTGTAATTAACAGTTGCAAAAAAGAAACCATTTGTTTTCAGTTGACCAAATGCTTTAAAAAGTAAAAAGTATTATACAGCATTTCCTGGTATATTAACATTTTTTTAATTAGCTGAATTAAACTGACTACCTGTATCAATTTTCTAAGCCCTTTTATTCAAAATCTTAGGGTTGCAACGCATGGCAACAATAATCATTCACTCCATTCATTTCTGAGCCTACTTAATTCAAGTATCCATACTTCTATTTTTAAAGCTAACTTATTAAGGCAGCATCATGTACAAGGGCCTGAGCTAACCAGTGGATGGTATACCAGTCCATTGTGAGCACACTTATGATCACAACCACAATCGCTCATAGCAGGCCAGTTTCTAGTTGCCAGTTAGCCTAAGGTGTGAGGTTTTGGGATTCAGGAGGAAAATGGTGGGGACCAGCATGAATTTTAAATCCAGTCTCCAGTAGCATTACCTGTTGTGCCACAGGTAGGTACAACTTAAAATTATAAAGAAAAAAAATTGTTAAAATAATTGGTTAATAATTTGGGTAGTTAGGTTCTTGTTTTATACGTTTGTACTAATCTGAGTTAATATGCACATGTTTCATTCCATAAAGAACAAGACTTTTGATATCTCTTGGACAAATATAACATTTAAGGACCAAATGAAGATACTTAATAAAATGGAACTTGAGAATAAAGTAATTAATTTAGTCAAATATTTAATAGTTTATAATATTATTAGATTAACTATTCTATGTTTAGATTTCAATTTGTCATAATATTATGAAATAGTTTTATTAAACAGGCAGTATATTATTTTAACAGAAAGCCTTTGCAGTTTACTGCCTTTGTTCATTTTGGCTCCTTGAGCTTCTAAACAGGATAAAACAGGCAAGAAAATGATTTAATTATTGTATTCTACATTTTCTCACTAGATGGCTCCACACTCAACTGATAAAATGTGCACTTAGGTGATTCATGATTCAGATTTCCACAGTCAGCTGCTGTACATTCTGATTTTTTTGAATAGGGCTAATCCTGCTAACGTTTTCCAAGTTAATAGTTGAGATTTTTTTTTTCCAAAAAGCAAGTAGGGAGACGGGGGATCCACAAAAAGCTGACCTCTGAACAAAGGTAGGTGTACAAGGTAGAGAGTATTATAAACAGAAATATGTTTGTCTAACTGAAAGGAAAGGATTAGTTGATCGGTAAATCTGCAAAAGGCTTAAACCAAGAGAGGTCAAAAAACATCTTGTTAAAACAGTAAGAAAAAATTGTCAGATAATGTAGGATCAGTCTGTTCATTGTGATCCAATGTGATTCACTGTCTATTTGCCATAAAGACCTTCCCTCATAATGTGACCATTCCCAAGTTCCCTTGTATAGATTGATAAGCCTAAAGAGAAATCCAGAGTTTGCAAATATCTCTGATGTTGTACCCAGGACTGTGTGTTCTTCAGAATGATCCCAATCTATCAATCGTAAGAATTTCTGGAATGGAACGATTTGCGAGTACTGGTCATTTGCGTTACCTCTATCATTTTTCCGAGGCTTCTGCTATATAACAAGCTGTCCTTAGACCAATTACTCAAAAGCTTGGTCAGGTTATTGGAGTCTCAATCTCATTGTCATTGAGCCACATTAGTCACATTTGTTTCACAACAGCCAATGCTCTTTTCCAGAAAGGAGCAGAGGTAATGGGAATCATTTCACAAAGGAAGGTTAAAGATGATGTGACATTGTCACCTCAGAAGCAACATAGTGGAGGTGGTACATTGATAACAGGTAGACAGATAAAATTCATACTCCCATATGTGAATGTGTGTTGATTCTAATGTGTGTGATTCTTATTGTACCTGCAAGTAGCCATTGTTGTTCGAGACACCATGGATCTCATCAAAGTTCACAAAACCACTTTTAATGGTTTTAAGAAAATCAATGTGGTGCAGTCTGTTGCAACTTTGATGGCACAGGTCAATTTGCATGACTGGTGAGTCATCTTGTTAGAGTGCATTTCTTCTGGGAGAAAAATGAAATTCATTACTGATCACCGTGAATCACAAAAATGGCAGTATTCTCCAGGTTCGGTAAGAGTAGTGTTTTAGTCAGAAAATATTAAATCTGCCAATATGCACATTTACTGTATGTGTGTGTGTCTGTGTATATATATATATATATATATATATATTAATAAAAGGCAAAGCCCTCACTGACTGACTGACTGACTCACTCATCACTAATTCTCGAACTTCCCGTGTAGGTGGAAGGCTGAAATTTGGCAGGCTCATTCCTTACAGCTTACTTACAAAAGTTAGGCAGGTTTCACTTCGAAATTCTACGCGTAATGGTCATAACTGGAACATATTTTTTGTCCATATACTGTAATGGAGGAGGCGGAGTCACGTATCGCGTCATCACGCCTCCTACGTAATCACGTGAACTAAAAACAAGGAAGAGATTTACAGCACGAGTCAAACGCGGGAACGAAGGTAAATGACGTTAATTTTTGACTGTCTTTTAATACTGTATAAGCATACATATTAACACATGTGCAATTAAACGTGTGCATTTACGGGGTGATTTCTCAGGCTTAAAAGCTCGCCTTTTATCAAACGCGGGAACAAAGGTAACTGACGTTGTTCACTGTCTTTTAATACTGTGTAACCATACATATTAACACATGTGCAATTAAACGTGTGCATTTACGGGGTGATTTCTCAGGCTTAAAAGCTCGCCTTTTACTAAAAAGGTAAATGCAGAACTATTTTCAATTAGTTTATTGAAACGCTCCCGTTAAGGATTGCAATAACATATTCGCGAGATAAAAGAACGAAGTAGGGGGGAAATGAAGGAAGAGCCGCAAAAATGCGAAGAGCAAAAAAATTCATTAAACAATTGAGAAGGGAGCGAGTGAAGCATACAAGCATGTTCATAAGGGAAACAAAGCACGGTGTAAAACGTAAGTTTATAGAAACGCTCCCGCTGCGGATTGCAATAACATATTCGCGAGATAAAAGTTTAATGAAAAGACACGAGGTATAAACGAACCACACACCGTGGCGCAACATTAGGGGCAACAGTTTCAACCATTCTATGATCTGCTTCTCGCAACTGAAAGACGGCACATGGCGGATGTTAGCCGACTTGCTGACGGCAACGTTAGGGGCTTCAACTCTGGCGCTGACGATAGAGATTCGATTCACGAGAAGGGATGCAGTGAGTGTGTATGCCGGATGAGCCCAGAATTAGGGAGAAACACGTGTCGCATACTCTTTGCATTATTTGAAAGTAAACTATTAAAACCATTCTATGATCAGCTTCTGGAAACAGAAAGAGGGCACGTGGTGGATGTAAGGCGACTTCCTGACCAACCACAAGCGTTACCTGGCGGGTAACCACCCATACAGTCAGATTGTGATTCAGAAAACGAATGCCATGAATGTAATTACCACGATCTACATACTGTCAAATAATCGTAACACACGCCGTAGCGCGACAGCTGTGAAAAGCGAGGTTCAGAAAAAAACAGATCCTTAACAAATTGTTATTGGTATATTTTCGATCCGTTAAAAAGGTTTTCTTTTCTTATTAAAAAATTAAAAGCAGTACTTCGCCGCAACGAACCGCGAGAATTTGGCTATATATATCTGCTTCTCGCAATTAAAAGAGGGCACGTGGCTGATTTTAGACGACTTCATAACCAAACATAAGTGTTACCTGCCAGGTAGGGTTACCACTTTTAATACAAAAAATTAAGGGACACATACTGCAGCGGGTGCCACATCTCAGTGCCAACAGTTTGCAGACTCTACTTAAAAGACCCGCCCTACTCACTGGACAGTTAAAAAGACCAATCAAACTAACGATGACATCAAGTATTACCCAATCAAAAGTAGGAAAGGAGGCATCTTCATAAAATGCGTGTGGGATGATTTGCATGAGACGCTGCTTTAAAAAAAATAATAAAAAAAATACGGGACAAATCCCGTCCCGTATTGATTCAAAACGGGACGCGCAATTTCATTCTCAAATGCGGCACGATTCCGTATTTTAAAGGACGGGTGGCAACCCTACAGTGCCAGGTAACCACCCATACAATCAGATTGTGATTCAGACTAGGAATGCAATGAATGTAATTACCCCGATCTACATACAAGGCGAAAGTCTTGCAACATTCAAAGATGATGGTTTGGGATAAGTACACCATACAATATAAAAGAGCTTATGAAGCCTTCAACCGAAAAAAGCAAGATCTCAGAGATCGTAAAAAAAAAAAATAGGAGGTAATGTCGTTTTACTCGCTGTAGATTTTAGTCAAACATTACCAGTTATTCCACGAGGGAGACCAGCAGATGAACTCAACGTGTGTTTAAAGTCCATGCTTCTCCCACGGTCGGTTATATGTCGCGTGTTCTCGGGTAGGTACACCAAAAAATGTATACATTTAAGCATGTAATGGGCAAACAAAAAATGAGGTATACCCGAAGGCACTGCAGTAGTACTTAATGTAACTTTACTTCTTAAATGTTAATGTTTTACTGTTTAATAATTTATACGCTTCTTATATGTTGTTCAAATTCTTTTATCAAAATACCAGTGACAGCGCAATGCACGATAACATGGAGTGAATACACCATACGCATCCGCCCACGGCTGCCCTGCTGTGCGCAGATAGGAGTTGATCCTACAATAAAATAAAATAAAGATAAAAAGAGTAATACAATCATCACCCATAAAGCGGATAGTAGACGTGACGTACTATATGTGTACCAGATTTCAAGTCAATAGGTGAAATGGTTTGCGAGCTACAGGTGATTTAAAATCCTGGACAGACACACAAATTGCCACGGTAGCAAATTACAGAAGAAGATTTTACTGTTTAATAATTTATATTTATATGAAATGTGCTTCTTATATATTACTTCATATTCTCATATGATAATGATGTTAATGTTTATATTGATTTCTATGTTATTGAAACTGCATGTATGTGTGTATATGTATGTATATATATATATACTAGCAAAATACCCGCGCTTCGCAGCGGAGAAGTAGTATGTTAAAGAGGTTATGAAAAAAAAGGAAACATTTTAAAAATAACGTAACATGATTGTCAATGTAATTGTGTTGTCATTGTTATAAGTGTTGCTGTCTTTTATATATATATATATATGTATTATATATATAATATACACACACACATAAACATTTATATACATATACATATCTACATATACACATATCTACATGTATATACACACATACATAAACACACACATAAGACTTATTGACTGAAACGGGCTTTCACGAAAAAAAAGTTAGGGCTTTGCTACAGATACACCCTCCACAAGTTAAGCAAGTAAAAATAAAATTATATATTTCTGTTTTATTTTAAACCTTTTAAGTTCATATGCATAGCCCCATTTGGCTGTTTAATTTTTTTTTTTCTTTCTTCAGTAATGTTTAATCTCCTTAAAGAAAAAGAACATATCCATTTTACTTTTTTTGTATCTCTTTAGTAATATTTTACTGTAAAAGGATAACCAGTATTTTAAACCTTTTATGTTACTTTATACATTTATTTACACAATGTTGAAAAATTAATAAGAAAGCTACATATTTTGGCAGCTGCTGCTTTCATTTTCAATGAAATGAAAAAAAGCTCTCCAAGAGAAAACGTCAATGAAGAAGAAACAGTTTGCACTATCTAAAAATCAGAAACCC